>NC_071255.1:22820189-22832689 GCF_023375685.1 Ictalurus furcatus | reverse complement strand
CCTTAAATATCACTGTATACATTTCAATAATGAGCCTAATATTTGAATAGTCGGATTATACTCCAAAATCTGTGCCGAGGGGGTCTGTGAAATTTATTTTACCGTTAAATTGGTACATGGCTGCAACAAGTTTGGGAACTCCTGTCCAACATGACAAACTTTTTATTGTGATATTGTGTTCATTGTGTTTTGCATGGCCAACAGTGTTGAATATGTAATATAGTATTCAGAAATTTAAAGCACAAGCCATTCATTTATAGGCTTTTTACACTGTGGACCCCCTTTCTCCAACCCTTCTCTTCAGCTTTAGCCAAATTAAATCAATTAGGAAGTAACCATGTTGTTTTAAAAATTTAATTTACATTTAGTAATAGCCTTACTGTCTTGGATCTAATTTGATACCAAGTAAAATCTCAATTACAGAACAATATTCCTTCACTAATTCCTTATCGTCCTTGTGTTACCGTCTTTCAAAGCCTTCAATCTTGATTACTACACGGAGGTTATGGACCTATCATACCTGGTGGAACATTTAGCCACTGACCCATTCTTTAAGAAGTTCCATCATCTGAATGAGAAGTTGGCTGAGGTGATCCAGGACTACGGTCTTGTCTCCTTCGTCCCTCTGAATGTGCAGGTTAATTCTCTCTCTCTCTCTCTCTCTCTCTCTCTCTCTCTCTCTCTCTCTGTGGGTGCTTCTCATTTCTTATTTGTGCATCCTCGCTTCCTTTTCTCGCATCTTCGCTCCACCCTTTGGGATGTGAGAGAAGGATGAGATGTGAGGAGAGAGGAATCAAAGCAAGTCAAATGGTACATCTTCTCTCTCTCAAACGTCTCTTCAAAGCAACGTCAATTATTGATGTCTGTGCTCAGCTGGATGATCTCACTGCGCTTCAGGGATGTGCCGTTTGTTGTTGGAGTTTGGTTAATAACAACATTCTTGATAAAACAAAATGCACTGATATCTGGGTTATTCAACAATGAATGAATGAACAGTACATCATTTATCTCATCTTTTGTGCAGCTTTGCATATCCAAACATGCAAGGATCAATTAATCACAGTACTCATTGTAAGCATATAATTATTTAATTATAGTTCACACAAAATGCCATCAAATCACCTAAGGACTTTTTGTTTTAGATTGTGGCAGATGTAAAAGGAGATGGGGAATTTATTCATGCGTGAGGTTTTTCGACAAGAAACACTTCGCTGCTCTCAAAGCTTTCTCGTTCCTCACCTACTTGTAGTGCAATTAGAGAATTGATATGTCCTTCAAGATAGCTGACTTTGATTGATTTATGGGCCACAGGCTGGAGGACAGAGGAGAGAGGAAATGAGGAAGCATCAATTTGAGTATTGAGAAGTGCTCTCTCTGTCTCTCTCTGTCTCTGTTACTAAGAACTAACAGGCATTAGATACATTCCTGATACTTTGTTCTACAGGACAAGCAGAGCATGATGCAGGTCCTTCGCACAGTGGACAAGGCCAATGGCTACTGCTTTGGGGACTTGGAGGAAAGAAATCTGCAGGCTATGATGTCTGCTGCTGTTGGAGCAGATTTTCAGTTTAACTTGTATCCTTATCTAATCAGTTGCTTTTGTCATATTTAATTTAACATTTATTCATTTGGCAGATCCGTATCCAAGGATTAATTAAAACCATTGAGCTGCCTCATATTTCTGTCCCTTAGCTGGTTGAATTTCAGTGAATTAATCTATCCTATCTTTTAAAATGTTTTTGTTTACATGTTGTTGAAATATATTTCCTTAACTTTTTTTTTTAATTCCAGAGCTCTTGGAGTACAAGAGAGATATGTGGAAACCAATAAAAAGACTTTGGAAGAAGAGGTCATGGACTTGTAACTGTAATAAAAGCTTAATTTAATAACTTGGTATTGACTTGACTCTCTTTCCTAAACTGAAGGTTTTGAAGTGTTAAGATGAGATTAATTGTAGTAGGCAAACAAATTGAAACCTGAACCACAAGGCACAATATGAGCACCTACCATGAACATTTTCAGAATCAGGACTGGTATCTGCAGAACAATTTCTTTTGTAATAATAATAATAATAATAATAAACTTTCTCCATAGTAACTGTTCATTTTTAATACCATATATGATATCTTAAAATTATGTGATTAATATATCTGTTAAACACCATCTCTGTTTGTTTACCATGTGCATTTTTATTGTTTTCATTCTTCTTGAATTAAGGAAACTTCATTTGTAAAATAAAACATTGAACATACTCAGTGAACACTTTATTAGGCAACATAATTGATAATATTCGTCAATTGTATTCCATTTTCTTCTCAGCACTGTATGCATTACCATATGTGCTGTGGTCTCTTTTGTTAATTACCTATTCTGCAAATAGGTTCTGTCCTTATTTTATTTAATAATATATATGGATCACTACAGAAAGCTTTTCACAAATTCATATGCAGAAATATAACAAGGGTGTATTGAAAAATATACGTATCAGCTAATCATTATAAGCTTTGAAATGCAATGCATGCTGTCTTTATGTTCAGCTTTTTACTTTCTCACCCCATGTTACATTAAAAGAGACGTGAACCATTTTTACCAGGTCACTGCACATCAACCATGCTGTATAAGTACTATTTATGTTTTCTTGTTCCAAACAGTACATTCAGTAAGGTGCAAAAATGTGTGATCGATAATCACACGTAATAACACATTAAACAAAATGATCGACCATTAGTCAACTATAGCATGCAAGAAATTATACCAGTCAACACTTTTATGGATTTTGATCTCCAAACTGTTTGAGATGACATTTCATACTTCCTCCACCAGAGGATGCTGTCGTAAAGAAGACATGATAAATATAGATTGCTTTCATTGGATGTGTAGGCCTGTATTTATTTCAGACCTAAAGGTGTCTTGTGAATTTCTTGGATATGCAGCCTTTACTGTCTTGTGAAATAAAGGTCTTAGAGATTGTGCTCAGATTAGGTGTTAAAACGTGCTATCTGTATGTATTAGGCTGTATTATATGATCTTTTTTTAATGTATAAGAAGTATTCGCCATATATATATATATATATATATATATATATATATATATATATATATATATATATATATATATCATAAAGTACGCAGCCACGGCGTTATAACACTTGTTTGTGCGCTCATTGGAGTGTCTCGCAGTGGAGAGACTGCTGCATGCGGAACACCTTTCCCATCATGTGCTGCCTGGACCTTGTAAAGGCCCTGTCACCCGCGGAGGAACACTGGAATGCATTGTACACGCGAGGGAGAGATGACAACTATGTTACATAGTGCCTTGTGTTTTCAAAACCAGTCTTTTCGGGGCTTCTTTTCTGTTTAAAAATTACGATTTTTAAGTTGTTTTGACCAAATCATGCCACTCTATACAATTTCCGTCGCCTCATAGTCTTCTAAGGGTTTTGCGCTAATAATCACCTTAACGCATACTTGTGTGATCCGCGGAAGGACTCGTGAGACTACAGGGTTGTGCATCGCCTCTTAGCGCACTCTGTGTGTGTGTGGGCGTCGCTAAAACATGGAGTGGAGCCTCAGAGCCAAACATCCTCATTCCGCTTACTTACAGCCGTGACCGCTCCTTTGTGAGCAAATAGATGCAAAGAAATTAAGCATTTGTCTAATCTTACTTTCTGGGATATGAATTCTGTGTTTTTGGACAAAAATCTGATGAACATTGTAACATATTTGCATTCGAAAAAAATATGTAATGCAAAATGTACCATGTAAGGAATAAATACATGATGTAATCAGAAAGAAAATGGTGTGTGTGTGTGTGTGATATTGTACAAGCCTGGTTTGGGAATTGGCACTGATTTAAACAATGGAGGAGTGTAATAACATTAACTAACTCTATAAAATTAGAAGTACACCGTTTTTACCTGTATAATCTTTAACCAGTTTTAGATTAATCAACTAAAAAGATGGGCTATTAAATGGAGAAGGAAACTTGACTACTTGGCTTCTGTGTTTGTTTGTTTGTTTGTTTGTTTGTTAGCCTGCATAGAGAATTTTAAATACAAATACTGTATGAGTTGAACTCTAACACCAACACTTAACATTAGTTATGGCTATATTGAATGAGGAAATTGTGAGTAAGCCCGCCTGAGCTAAGAGGAAATGTTTCTTACTATGTTTTCAAAAAGGTGTTCCTACACATATTAACTTTCATTTTTGCTTTCTAGACATTAGTATATTTACTTCATTGATGAATGTGCTTGCCTAAACTATATCAGAAATGTTTAAATGACTGATGTATAAAAGAGTGGAATATAAAAGTCATATGTAGCCTATGTGATGGGTCTTTGTGCAGAAAAATCACTGCAGTAGTATTTAGTGGAAGACAGCACAAACACAAAATACTGACTATTTTGTGTAATATCCTGTTTATGCTCACCACCACTCCCATACCATCGCAGAGTGGGGAAATGTTGTAGCACTATGCAGCATACCTCTTTAGCTAAATAACTACTATTTCAGATTGGCTTTTATGTGATAGATAAGATATCTACTGCCAAAAGGAAACTTCAGCAATATGTTGGTTCTGCTAAGAGGAACACACACATACTTTATTGCATATGTTTGTGGATTTTTCCAGGTGATCATAATACATGCCTGATTGAACAAAATTGTTCATGTTTCATTATGTGTAGTCCTACATCTCTGAAACATCTTATTGATGATTCTTATATAAACAAGTGCAGGGGCTTTGGTAGACTTGAGCAGCAGCTGAAAACAGGACGCGGGGGGGGGGGGGGGGGGGGGGGGGCAGCGTGTGAGCTACAAACTCAATCCAGAATCCAGTTCACACTTTAGTTTGATCTGCATGGTAAAATCAGGAGCCAGACAGGCAGAAGGAGTTAGTGATGTGAAATTCGTTTCTGCCTTCCTAGGCTTATGTATGTACTAGTTTGACAAGTTGGCTCCCCTATACTTCTAGTTTATGTTCTACTAGGCCTCTGAGTATTTAACCATAAATGCTTGTATGGTACCTCAATCTTTTCATTTTAATACAAGATATAAAGATTTGACCTTCCCTTTTTATCCATTTGCGTCTATTCATCATGCTGTGATTTTTTTTTGTTTTTTTTCTGGAGCATGTGATAAACAGAATGACTATTATCTTATCACTAGTATATGTTTAATTCAGTATAGTAAAATCACAAAAACAAATACTCACTAAATTATGATCTAATGTGTCAAGGAAAACAAAGGAAATGTAGCAGGTTATTTTAAAACAAAAATGTATTGCCTCTCTTAAAAACAACACCAACAATGTAAGCCTATAGTGTTCCCATGTTTCTGTTGTCTCCAGGTTTGTTGTGTGGCTGTGTTCTGTGTGTTTGTGTGAGGGTGGGGGGTATTGGTTATGCGAATGCACCCACATCTATGCGCTGGCTTCCCAGACTGCTACTTCTTTGCTTAGCACACTTCAGAGAGCAAGTTTGTGTGTGTGACGGCTGCCCAGCAACCTGCTGGCCAAGACCCAACTTCCCTGTGTGTGCTCTGGTTACTTTGTAGATTCCCATGTGGGGGTGTGTCTGAGAGTAAACGATTGAATGAACCACTAATTGAAAGAATGGCTCTATAGAACAATCTCCTCCTTTTTTCCCCCCTTGAGTATAGCTTATGTGCTGCTTATTTTCATATTAATGGCAATGAGTTTGACTGGTACAATATACATATACCATATATTTTTTTCTGTCATTTATTGTGGCCGATTGCAAAGCTTTTCATATATTTAAAATGTGTGTAAGCGAAATTACTCTCAATTATAGGTGAAAATTTAACACCATGTGTTAGAATGTATGCCCATTCTAAATAAATTAAACACATAAAAACATAGTCATGTGAAAAAATATATACACCCCCCACAAATCCCCCCACAACATTTCAATAGGATTCAAATCCGGGCTTTGACTAGGCCATTCCATAACGCTCCATTTCTTCTTTTTATTTAGACATTTCTTGGTGAATTTGTTAGTGTGCATAGGATTATTATCCTGTTGAAAGATCCACTTTTGGTTCAACTTCAACTTTCGGAGATATGGCCTCACAACCACTCTGATATGATGCAGAAATTTAATGTTGAATCAATTAATGTAAGCTGTCCAGTCCCTGAGGCAGTGTAGCAACCCCAAACCATAACATTTCCACCACCATGCTTCACAGGTGGTATGAGGTGCTTCTCCTGATAAGCTGTCTTTGGTCTGCGGCAAACATGTCTGCTGTTACTGTGGCCAAACAACTCTATCTTTGATTCGTCTTACCAGACCACATTATTCCAGAATGCCTGGTCTTTGCCTGTATGGTCATTGGCACACTGTAGTGTTGCAAAGGCTATTTACCTGGCATGCCTCACATACAGGTCAAATTTATGCAATCTCTTTCTGATTGTAGAAGCATGCACTTTGACACCAACAGTTGCAAGTCTTACTAGCAGATCCTGTGATTAAATTTTGGGGTTCTTGGAGACTTCTTTTTTCATAAGACGGTCTGTTCCTGGGCTGAATTTGCTGGGACAGCCAGTCCTGAACAAATTGGCAGTCGTTTGAAATCTGCACCATTTGTAGATTAGTTTCCTTACAGTGGAATGATGTATTTCAAATAATTTGGTGATCTTTTTAAATCACTTGTCAGACTCATAGGCATCCAGAACCTTTTTTCTGTAGGCCTTACAGAACTAAATAGCGTACTAAATATTTCACATGACTGTATATAAGATATAAGACAACAGCATCATCAAGAAAAAGAAAAATACACAGAATGGTATGAAGAAGGCTGGGGCTGATTTCTTTCTAACCCAAACTGTAGATTCATGCAGCCTGTCAGTAACTGTTCTGTCAGTTGATTTGTTTGGATCTGGCTAATATTCTTCAGCCCATGTTACTGTCACATCCACAACATGTCATCAGCACTGACTGATGACACGGTACATGTGAAATACAGTTACAGGAACAATAAAATAAAAAATAACCACATGTTACAATGAGTGGCAAAATAACCACACGTTAATAACTAATGAAGAAGTGCAGAAGTACAACAGTACATTTTAAATAGACTCACCTCATTTTTAAAATAGCTGTTCTTTACTTTGGGAAATGTCTGTCATGTAGGGTTTGATGCTTTGGCCAAACTTATAAAACTTGTAACTGGATAAATAAAGTAGTATCTATTCATATTAGTTGGATTATTTTATTAATTGTTTTAACAGACAGAGTCATTGGTAAGCTATTTTAGTCATTAAAAATCATAAGGTAGTGACTATGAGCAAATGTTTCTGAACTAACAGCATGGTTTAATTTGAACTGTCCTTGGTTTGACTTTGTTGGTGTTTTGAAAATTGCAGAAAAACAGTAAGGATTACAAAAACACTAATATGTGCTCAGTCAGAGGTGCTAATATGAACCCAGGTCCATGTCTCTAACATAAATGTGATAAGACATAGAGTATATTCATTCATTCATCTTTTGTAGCTGCTTTATCCTGGTCAGAGTTGGGGTGAATCCAGAGCCCATCCCAGGAATACTGGGGCAAGGCAAGGATACACCCTGGATGGGATGCCAGTCCTTTGCAGCACACCATACACAAACACATTCACACCTTAGGTCCATTTAGAGTCGTCAATCCACCTACGGGCATGTTCTTGTGAGGAGGGAGGAAACTAGAGACTCTGGAGGAAACATGATCACCAACCAGTGGCCAATTCCTATGCCCTCACATAAGATAATAGAGATTCCATATGTGTACATACCGTACATTTAAATTTCTCAGCAATAGGTCAATGCATAGTTTGTCAAATGCCTGCTAAAAAACTGATTGGCCAGCGGTGACCATGTTTATTTTTATGATTATTTAAAAGTCATTCTGATGAATCATCTTACGAACTAGCATAAAACTAGAATCCACAAAAACTTGATTGAAAGTTTGAACCTATTCAAACTTGATCAGACAAGTGCTACTTGATAAACAGTTATTTGAATGTTATCCCACCTCATATTGTTAATATTTGTACAAATTTAACAAATATAACAAAAAACATCCTCCAAATGAAAAATTAACTTCATGAAAATCAGACAATATCTGATTCCTATAGCCAAAACTGGCAATGGCCTAAACATTCTTTGGCTTGTAACATTCAAATGGTTTGACCTATCAACCTTCTGTGAATAACTTATGAACGGAGTGAATAGATGGTCTAGAATTGATTTAAAAAAGTAAAATTCACATAATTAGCTGGAGGTATGGTGGGGTACTGTTGCTGCCTCAGAGCTGCATGGTCCCCAATTTGATCCTGAACTCAGGTTACTGTCTGTGTGGAGTTTCTCTGCATGTTTTCTCTGTATCCACATGGGTTTCCTCCAGGTTCTCTGGTTTCTTTCGACCTCACAAAAACATACCATTAGGTAGACTGGCAATTCTAAATGTCCCCTAAGTGTAAATGAATGTGTGCATGTTGTGCTTCGAAGGACTAGCACCCCTTTCAGGGTGTGTCCCTGCCTTTCGCCTACTGTTCCTGTGATAGGCTCCAGATCCACTGCCACCCTGGCCAGGATAAAAATATTACTGAAGATTAATTAATAAACAAAAATAGGTCAAATCAGCTAATTGGTCGAAATGGAAAAATCGTGCTTGTCTAATCAAAGAATGTGGGATAAAATTAATTTGACTGTTAGCTTCTCAGATAGGCTATGGGGCAAAACAGAAAACATGATCTATAGGCCAATATTGGTCTTTTTCACTTTTCTGAGGGAGTATACAGCACCTTTCTGACAGATTATCTGTTTCTAAGGCTCAGTCGTTCCTTCCATTTTAAAAAAAGTCGAAAAAAAATCTTTAAAACAAAATTACGTTATTGGACCTCTAAAATACTCAAAATGTCGATTTAAAAGTGGCTTGATCAACACATATAGAGGGAGCTTCATACTTCACTGGTTGAGGCTGGAGTGTGGTGTAGGCCAGCAGTATAGCAGTACTGTGTGTGTGTGTGTACTGCACTGAAGCCGCGCTGTGCTGTGCTGTGCTACCCATCCCCCACAGTCAGGCACTAGCAGTGCTGGGCTTCTTTTGCAAGCAGCAAAGAGCTAAAGAGAGACGAAGAGAGAGAGAGAGAGGGGTGTGGGGCGGGGAGACGTGCGCAACAAGAAACGAGCTTATTCTTGTGCACAGAAATAATTTTCCCTCGTGAGATCCTCCTTTCTGTTTCACTTAGAGGCCAGAGTGAACTACAGGGTAAATAGGCAGAGGTTATTTTGTGATAATAATGTATTCTGTTTTTCAACCGCTTGCAGTGTTTTATCTGATTTTCTCCTTACCCTCTCTCTCCCTCCCTCCCTCCCTCCCTCCTTCCCTCCCTCCCTCCTTCTCTCGCTCTCGTTCTTTTTTTTCTTTTCCATTTTCACTTCCTGCTTTCAGTCGTAGCCCCGCCCACCAGCAGCACTATCTTCTGTACTTCTTCCTCTGCTACACTCACAAGCAACTCTCCCTTATTCTAGATTTCTGTGAAACCCCAGTTAAAATTTCAAACCAATTCATCTGAGATTCATATGTTAAGCGTATAGTGTATTAATCTCTTGACATTTTCCAACAATTCCAGCTGAATATCTGTGTGGTTGGGTAATGTAGTTGCCATATATTATTATATTATTACAGTGTACACAGACAGATGACAAATGAAAGTTAAAACTTATGGGGGGCATTTTGCTGGCGCGGTTTGGGTCCACTTATCAGCGTAGAGAGAAGCAAAACAAATCAATACAGAGTTATTCTGACTCTATTGTATTGTATGAACATTTCCCTCCTGATAGGAGTGTTCTCTGCCAGGATGACAAGGCCCTGAATGGTTTAATAAGTATGTAAATGATGTCAAACAATTTTGTAAAATATTGCCACTAAAGCTGGTTTTATACTGTCCGATTTCAGCAGTCTTTTAAAACAATTATCACACTGCAATAGAACAGACTGTGAGATGGTATGCATTCGCTGTGTCAGATTATCCGGTGAAGATCCTCTAACGGTAGACATACAGTTAAAGAAAATTATGATGTCCTGCTTACATCATCAGTCAGCACAATCTGGGCTTGTGCAGAAAATCGGGTTACGTAAACGGAAACATTCTTCAAAGTGTACCTTGAGAAAATAAGTTTTTTTTTTTAGATTAGGCTATTTTGTTTAGCGTGTTTGTAGCTAGTTAGTTTCACAGAATCCTAGGACATCCTCTTATTGGTGGCCTTCAGACCAGTGTTGCAACAGTGGTCACACTGAGAATTTAATTTTTAAAAAATTAAAAATTAAATTAAAAAAAAAATTCTGACACTGTTTGGCTGTGTTTGGTCACAAATAGCACTAAACCAGTTAATTCACAACCAAAGAATTCATTTTACAATTGACAGCAAGATATACAAAATATAGTAGGCAAGAAATACAAAATATTAATTACAGCTGAAATATTTTGTGTGTCAATGTATGTATTGCTAAAAAAAAGTGTTTTTCTTGCTGTTATGCAACGTCAAGCTCCCCCTTCCCCGCCAAACAAGCCCATTCCGCACTCCAAGCAGGATCCACTCCGGGTTTTCCTTGTTGCAGTGTGTGTCGGTAAAATGGCTGTATGAGCCTCGTGCTGGTGTGATCCGTTCCTCCGCTGTAGTCTAGTTCTGTAATAGAAACCCCCACAAATTCCGTGTCGGTTAAATTCATTCCCTGGGAACACAGTTTACTGTTCAGAGTGCTTCTAAAAAGCAGTGCTAACGGTGCAGCCCGGATTCGGTCCGGCGGTAAGGGATGGGGATGACTCGAGATACGGGCAAATGGTTGTAAAACTGTTGTATTTACGTTTCGATGTTTAGCGTTCGATTGTGACTTGACTCGCCGAGAGGGAGAGAGAGAGAGAGGGGGGTTATCATGGCCGCTCAGGTCGCCAGCGCTACCTCTCTCAACAGCAGCCCGCCTTCCGAGCTGAAAAAAGCGGACCGAGACCCAAAGGAGGAGTCGGTACCGGCCGAGAAGCAGCAGGAAAATAAGGATCCGGGATCAGAGATCGGATCACCGGGCCGCGGCGAGCTGCACGAGCGGCCCGAGCCTGGCAATGCTACGGGAGGAGGAGGAGGAGGAGGAGGAGGGGAGTCCGAGATGAAGAACGGCAACGGCAATCCTCCGCGGCTCACCAATAATCAAAATGATTCTGCCGGACCCGAAGCGAATAACCACCCGGGCATGGCCCATCAGCACCACGGGTCCGGTTTTCCGCCGCCGTCCTACGGCTACACTCACCACTACGCACGGGGCCCTTTTCATCAACATGGCGGACAACAAAGCCCTGGCATGGCAGCCGCGGCGCCCAGCAACATGATGGAGCCGTATGGACCGAATTCGCACGACCACGGCTTCCCAAACCATCAGTTCAACAGCTACGGACAATTTCCGAACCGAGCGCCGTACCCGAGCCCGGGCTACGCCATGAACTCTCCGCGCAGCGCTCCGGCTCAGGCGGCTAAGCAGCAGCAGCCAGCGGGAGGATCTCCGACTATGGCCGCGTCCTACAATAATCAGCGCTATAATATTGCAAATCCACAGGCCACGTCCACACCGACTCTAAACCAACTCCTAACCTCGCCGAGCTCCAGCCGCGGATACAGCAATTACCCGCCGAGCGACTACAACAACCAGGAAGGCGCTAACAAGGGAGCCGCGGATATCAGTGCTGCTGCCCAGTATGGAGGGGGCCATCCGGGCTGGCAACAAAGGAGCCATCACCCGCCACCCATGAGCCCGGGAAGTACGGGTCAAACCCTCGGTAGAAACCAGGTGAGTTAGAAACTACACGGGTTTCTGTGGTTCCTCTTGTTGTCTTTTTTTATTTGTGCTGAATGTGTGCCATGAGTACGCTAGGCTAGCTATTGTCTAGCTAAGAGATACGATAAAATGGCTGCCTTCTTGGTTTTTCATACACCGCCTGGTTTAACAGCTTAATTTGAACTGAAATAGTGATGGGATTGCGATTTTAATAAGTGTGGAGGGGAAAACGGTGAAAATACAAGCTGCAGTCCAAACCAGTGGTACGAAAGTGTGTGTCTAAAAACACGACAAAGGCATATTTGCTAGTTACCAGTCGCTTTTCTCCTCACCAGATGGCTTAACCATAATTAGCTGAAGGTTATCTAGCTGTTCAGTTTGTTGCTGTTTCGGTATTTAATATGTATTGTTTGCGGTGGAGGGTTGCCTCTGTACGTTGGAAAAGGGATAGATAACGCTTTTACTCTGTTTAATTTTGCTTAAACGTCTTTATTTTGCGTGGTAAAAGAGCAGGCTAGCGGACGTTTCACGCCTATGTTATTTGCAAGACACAACGTTACTCGAGCGTTAGTTTCTAGCGTGGCAAGTGTAAGACCAAATAAATACGCATGTAAATGTACTGTATCTACATTTGAGCTGAATGATTAGGGATGGCCAGGATTCAGCCAGATAGC
>NC_071255.1:22690189-22815189 GCF_023375685.1 Ictalurus furcatus | reverse complement strand
TGGCCAGACCATTTCAGGTAATGACATGGCACTGGAAATCATTTTGTGAGTTGTTTAAAAATGTTTTTCTTTTCCTAAATAGTTGTAAAGAACTTGGTCTCTGACTCTTTTGAGATTGAAGGTGGTTTACTTTTAAATAACATTGCAAATGTCTTAGTTGTTTTTACCTTTGTTGCTGTCTGAATGTTAGCATGTTATCACTTTTTTGTATTATTGAAGTTGATTTACTCATTTAATGTAGGTGAAATGTTCTACACAAAAAGACATTTTCTAATAAAATTTCTATTCTGCTTATGTTAGGTCATTTATCAGGTCAGCATCTGTAAAAAATAATTTTGAACAGGAAAGGTTTTATGAAAGGTTGTTTGAAGGAGGATTGTTGGATCTATTCTGAAATCGATCCTTCTTCCTGGTACGTGTCTATACCGTCTATCTTAAATCACATTGCAAAACATTCCCAGCTAATGCCGTTATGGCTCATGTCATTCATTCGGTGCCAAGAATGCTTGGGGAAGCCAACTTGGCTCAGTCTCAAACAAAAGTACAGCTGGGATGTGTTAAATATTCGGCAGACTGGGCCATTGGAAATGAGTTAAATATAGCACTCTTGACTTCCTTAACTAAGGCAGAAAAAGGTAACACTCAGGTTAATGACCGTGGGAAAGTGTTTGTTTTCTTTGCCTTCCCAAGTCTCTTATTTCTCTTACTCTTCACTTACTGATTTATATATTTTTTTGTCCTATTGGCCCTGTTATCAATCCCAGCTACTACTGTTTCAGTAGATTTAGACCAATTATAAAGAGCCTGAAAACAAAAAGCAGGTTTTAAATGAAAGCTATGGATTGTGTTAGCACATTATGCAATTATGTTCACTTATGTCCGGTATTTTTTACGTCCTTACTCTTGTTTTTTGTTAGGGTTTTTTTGGTAGGACTTGTGAAATGTCAAACCGTTTTGGCCAAAAAAGTTTATCTGAACATGTCAAACCAAAATGATGCAGACTAATAAAACAGAATTTGGATTTCTCTTCGTTTCTGATCTATTTGCAGATTTGATTTCAGCCAAAAATGTTCACTTTCATGTCAATATTCAGTTCAATAAAATTTTTATTTGTGTAGCGCTATATAAGTAAAATATATAGAAACATATAAATTAAGTGTACAAGTTTATCCCTAATGAGTAAACAGAGGTGATGGTGGCAAGGAACAACTCCCTGACACAACATGAAGAAACCTTCAGAGGAACCAGACTCAAAAGGGAGCCCATCCTCATCTGGGTGACAATGCAACCCACATTATGGGTGGCACATTGGTGCAGTTTCTGCTTCACAGCTCCAGGAACTTGGTTTGATCCTGAGCTGTGTGGTGTTTTACATGTTCTTCCTCGGTCTGTGCTGGTTTCCTCCAGGTTCTCCAGGTTCCTCCCACCTTCAAAAATATACCGGTAAATGAATAAGCAATGCTAAATTATGCAAAAAATGCTAGTTGTGAAACACGCCCAGTGTTCCTGGGATATGATCTGGATTTGCCGCTTCCCTGACCAGGATAAATCGCTTACTGAGGACAAATGAAAGAGCAAGCCACTGAATATCTTGCTGCACACCTTATGTAGAAAAAATGCCTTCAAGTATAAATTTTTGCCACGTTTCCCACCTCAGTTTGAATTCAGTACTGAGATTTAGTGGCTGACTAGAAGCCTTTGACCTACAGTTTATTTCTGTGGAAGTAGTTCTGGGTTCCAGCTATATTTGTTGAAGGTGGTTAGCTCAGTAAACATTCGCCTTGTGCTTCCTTTTTGAATGGAGGATCCTGAAGAGAGAGAGAGAGAGAGATTGTATTCTAGAGCTGAAACGGACAGCCCTTTCATAATATGGTACTTAAAATTTAATTGTTGATGTTTCTTATTGATTTGTCTTCCACATTCGTAATAGTTCTAATTACATATGGCTGCATTGGATATTGGATAGGAACTGACAGTCTTATTAAAAGCTATATGCCATAATTTAGCTGATGGGTTAAAGCAAAATGGTCATATTACTTGTATGCTCTGAATCTTGTCACACTTTTTGAGTTTTCGATTTATACTATATACTCTAATTCTTGATTCTGTCTTGAATACACTGTTTCCTTAAGTGAAATGTATGCAATACATGCTCCAATCACAGCTATACTGGTTCCGCAGACTCCGGGCTCGATGGATCAGATGGGGAAGATGCGAGGCCAGCCATATGGAGCGGGAAGCCCATATACTCAGCAGCCCCACCAAGGACCTCCAGGGGGCCAGCAGGGTCCTGCATATCCAGGCCAGGGTTATGGGCCGCCTGGTCCTCAGAGATACCCAATGGCCATGCAGGGTCGCATGCAGTATGGCCAACAGGTCAGTGATTCCTAATACATAATGAAATTTCTGAGGAAGAAAGATTCATTCATTGTAGGTGCAGATTCTGTTTATCAATATGAATGGTTGGCTACTTGCGATGGGCATGTATATTCTGAGAAAGGTGGATAAAAATGTAAATTCCTTTTAGTTTTTGTTCCGTTGTTTCTCTTTCTATGGACAGATGAACTTGGCATATAAGTTCTGTTGCAGTTCTTTGAAGTTGGACCCTTTCTGCAAGGCTGCTATGTCATAATGTAATAGACAAGATAACTTTTCTGCAGTTATGAATGAAAAATGTTATTGAAGAAGGCAGCGCTCAAGGAAGAGTTTCCTTAAAGAGATTGTGATAAACTTTGCAATCAGTCGCGCTCTATCCATCATGGAAGATTTTATGGGAAATAACAGGGTTTTAATAAGTAATTTTACAAATCCATCAAGCCTGCTTTGTATCTAATGAGTGTGGTGCTGCTCATTTGTGTAGATGGCATACGGACAGCAGGGACCAGGTGGTTATGGGCAGCAGGGGCAGCAGCCTTATTACAGTCAGCAGGGCCCAGGCACTCACCCGGGTCAGCAACAGTCACCGTACCCTCACCCTACCCAGCCATCTGCACCTCACGGACAGGGTGGCCATCCCTACCCGCAGTCTCACATGCCTCAGCAGTCCCAGGGGCCATTGGGCGTGCCCCCACCTGGGCCATCTCAATCACAAACTCCCTACTCTCAGCCCCCTACACCACAGTCCACTCAGTCCCCATATCCTCAGCAACAGACACCCCAGTCCCAGCCTCCTCCGCAGGGAGCCTCTCAAGCTCCTCCAGCATCACAGGCGCAGTCCAACTATACTCACAGCCAAGGAGCCCAACAACCACCATCACAACAGACCCCGCAAGCACCTACGCCAGCCTCCCAGCAGCCCACAGTGCAGGGGCAGCCTTCCTCATATTCCCAGAATCCTTCGCAGCAGCAGCAGCAGCAGTCTTCTTATCAGCGTTTTCCTCCCCCTCCTCAGGTAATATGGAAGTTTACTGTCTTTCATGCTAGAAGATGCATTTTCTCTTGCCAACTGGCTGACACATCCAACTGCATTCCTTCTAGAAAGGTAGTCCCTTGCTAGTTTAGGAATGGAGCCGCTTGATGGCCCTTGAAAGATTGTTAGAATTGTCCCAAATGTTTTGAACATTAAAAAAAAGCAAAAGAAGTATATAGGAGTATTTGTTTATAAGTGAACCTTTGCATAGGCTCCCTTTGAATGTTGCATGCAGGTACACTGGATGTCCAAATGTGTTCATTAATGACTTTTATAAAAAACAATTGTACTGCAAGAATAGGAAGTTATAACATCAATGAAATTTCCTTTCAGTCATAAAGAAATGTTCTCATTATTCTGACTTGGTTAGCTATTACATTATGGAGAAGCCTGATGAATATCTGTTAAACTACATTTGTTGAAATACTGATCGTGTGTCAAAGGTGCTTTTTAAAGCCTGATTTGTTCCTCGAGTGTATGAAAATTATTCAGCATTCATAGAATGTCCACTAGGGGATAGAATACAAACAATGACATGTTTCCTGTAAATCAAATAGCTAGAAGAGGCATTAATCAGCGTTTCATGCTGACAAGTGGAGCAGTGTGCTTGGACTCTCTCTCTCTCTCTCGCTTTCTTTGCATGGGCTTAAAGTTATTTTTCTAAAGCACTTTTCAGATGCTTTATGTTCATTATAGCAGTGCATTGGAGCGATGCCAGCTTTACAGTTGGATTAAATAATTTTATTGAAAGCAAGAGTGGAAAAATCATAAGTTTATTAGCTAGCAAAATAAAAGCTCCAATATTCTTGCCCAGTCCCATGTTTTGGTTGCCATTTGGTTGCTCATGTTCATCAACGTTTCCTCATACCCATGTTCCTGATTTGGAAGACAGTTTCTCATTATGGCAGTACTTGCAAGTACTTGAAAGAATTTAACTTTTATCCAATGTCCAGATAGCCCAAAGTGGTGTATACATCTGTTTGGCCTTCCTGGCGATTGAAGTAATCCGTACGTTTGCTTTTGTTCTCACTTTCCAGGAGATTTCCCAGGAATCCTTTAGCTCACAGTCCAGTGCTACTGCCTCCAGTCAGCCTGTGGCCTCCACTAAGAGCTCCTCCGAGGACATGCAGGGACGACCCTCCAGTCTACCTGTAAGTCTTCTTTCTTTTCCTGTCCTCACACAAGTGCATTCATGTCTCAAGGTACTCAGAGTTTGCAGCATAATTTAAGTATGCAGTGTGAAATCTGTCAAATTTCCACCTGTGAGGCGAGTTCTGTTTAAACTGCTACAAACTGTGAGGGATCATTTAAGGGACATCCTCATTAGCTGCTGTGTCAGCTTGGGGGATTCCTAATGGCTCTCAGAGGGGAGTATATCGGTCTTTTTTTGCGTTAATAATGTTGATTGTTCCGTTGCATTAGAATCCTGAGGCATAGCTCAACGCTGAATGGGATCTCTATTGATTTCTGTCTTTTCTTAATGAAATTGATTTGAATGTTGAAGGCTAGAGACAGACAACAGATGTTTTGACCACTGAGGCTTAGACAGATGGAGTGAACTCGTCTGCGCTGATTCAGCACATCTGCACTTTACCACTGTAGCCATGGCAACCTTGGAATGCATTGTTTTTTTTTTTTGTTTTGTTTTGTTTTTTTTCCTCGTCACTATCTTCAAGTTGAGATAAATAAGGCCAGCGGCATGGTTGTGCTTGCTGTTTGTGGCTCAGCAGAAGTAGTCTGCTGGGTACATGTGTGGGAATATGTCATTAAGAAATAAATATACATGTTTGTTTTTGGGTTGTTGTGGTGTTTTGTTTTTTTTTTTGGTTTTTTTTGCACAGATTTGTCCATATTTGGTGATTGGGGTTGCATGCTTTCTCTACATTTTTGTTTATTTTAGAGCCAAAGATTTGAACACAAATAATTAAACTCGTTATAACAGTAGCTTTTAAAGTATAATGCAATGAGAAAATAAAAATAGTATTTAAAACATAACATGCTTACAAAATTTTATTGTGTAATGGTGTAATGCTATGAATTTAATCGTCTTAGAAGACCAGAAGATCTACTGTAGGTGTTGCATATAAAAGTCATAAACAATAGTGTTTTTATTTATTTATTTATTTATTTATTTATTATATAGACTGAATGTTGTAATATATATTTTGTTCTGTGCAAATCCTACATCTTGTATCCTTACTATACCTTCACTAAATCCTTCCTATTTTTCATTTGTTTACAGGCTACTGTTTGTATTTAAGCACATACCTGCCTTTCTGACCTTTATCTCTCCTTACTGTTGTTTTTCCCTCCCCCATCAAATTATGTTCTTCAAATTTTACAACTTTTATCCTTAGGGCATTTTACATGTAAATGATGTGCTTATGGTTTTTAAATGGAGGTGTGCTCTTGAGGCTTAGACATGCTCAGTTGCGTTCATCAGTTACCTTCTGATTAATGCTGTTTTCAATGACAAGTCCCTGTTTTGTGAATTTTATTCCTTTTATATAGCTTGGTAGAGAATAAAGTTTAGATTTAAAGCATAATCCTCATGTGTTTTGAGAAACACAAATTGCATGATCATGAAATGAGGTATATTTTGTGCTGATATTAGGAGGCTATCTAAACTGGTTATTTGATAAAGGATTTTTGTCCAAAAATGCTTGGCTAGCTATTGGTGTGTGGGGAACAGTCACTTTAAAGCAGTGGTCATACTGGATGCAAACAAAATCCGCCTGGTGAAAAAGCTCGGTCACCTGAATGAAAGAGGATGTGGTATGTGAAAGAGATTCCCTTCCGGGTGTAGTTCATTTCGCATCCATCTCCTCCGATTTCACTTTGCACTGTGAGTTCTTCTGGATGAATTTTAATTCTGCAAATGGCAATCTTGGAAACGTGGGTCAATAGTAAACTAGTGCAGAGTTGGGGTCACGTGTTTTGTTATACTCAACATGGAAGAACTGCTTATTTTTCCAGCCTGTTTTATACAACAGTAGTACATTCATGCATGAACATTTATTAACAGTTCTTTAGCATAAGTTAACAAGCTATCATGTGTGTGCTAAGTGAATCTGCTAATAATCTATTTAACATACAATGGCACATTGCAAGGATTAGTCAACAGAATGTCTCTGTGGCTCACAAACACACAACTAGTTTGCTGGCTAAGTGGTTCACTGAACCAGTACTTGTCCTCAGGAAACAAATTACCACACAGGTACATCTAAAAAAAAAAAATTCAAATATCGTGGAAAACGTCACTTTTTTCCCGTAATGTAATTCAAAAAGTGGAACTTTTTATATATTTAATTAAATATTTCAAGCCTTTTTTTGTTTTCAATCTTGATGATTACAACTTACAGTTCATGGAAATCAAAAATCTAGTATCACAAAATATTAGAATAAAGAATTTATAAATACAGAAATGTCGACCTTCTGAAAAGTATGTTAATTTATGCACTGAATATTTGTTCGGGACTCCTTTTGCATGATTTACTGCATCGGTGCGGCGTGATATGGAGGTGATCAGCCTGTGGCACTGCTGAGGTGTTCTGGAAGCCCAAGTTGCTTTGATAGCAGCCTTCAGCTCCTCTGTATTGTTGGGTCTGGTGTCTCTCATAGATTCTCTATGGGGTTCAGGTCAGGTGAGTTGGCTAGTCAATCAAGCACAGTAATACCATGGTCAGCAAACCAGTTACTAGTAGTTTTGGCACTGTGGGCAGGTGCCAAGTCCTGCTGGAAAAGGAAATCAGCATCTCCATAAAGCTTGTCAGCAGATGGAAGCATGAAGTGCTCGAAAATCTCCTGTTAGACGCTGTATTGACTCTCGACTTGAGAAAACACAGTGGACCAACCCCAGCAGATGACCTGGCACCCCAAATCATCACTGACTGTGGAAACTTCACACTGGACTTCAAGCAACTTGGATCCTGTTCCTCTCCACTCTTCCTCCAGACTCTGGGACCTTGATTTCCGAATGAAATGCATAATTTACTTTCATCTTCCTCATGATTGTGGTTGTGTGTACCGAACCAGACTGAGAGATTAAAGACTCAGGAAACGTTTGCAGATGTTTTGAGTTAATTAGCTGATTAGAGCTCTTCTCAGGTCGACATTTCTGTATTATAAATTATTTATTCTAATATTTTGAGGTACTAGATTTTTGATTTCTGTGAGCTGTAAGCAATAATCAAGATTAAAACAACAACAAAAAAAAGGCTTGAAATATTTCACTTTGTGTAATGAATCTAGAGTATCGGAGAGTTCCACTTTTTGCATTAAATTACGGGGGGTAAAAATAACTTTTCCACGATATTCAAATTTTTTGAGATGCACCTGTATATAATCAGCTGATTTAGCTTCATCCTGCTGAAGAAATTCACATGGCAAAAATCCAGTGTGATGCTCTTGAGGATTATGATGATTTTTTGTTAAGTTTATACTGTATTCAAAAATGAATCTGAGGATCAGTTTCTCCAGTCTTTAAGAAAGTATAAATGTTTATTTTTTCCACTTCTGGGGAAAAGGGTTTTTGAGCAGCAGCAGCTATGAATGATTGCTGGACAGTCCACAGGCTTGCTGAAAAATCATGGCCTAAGTGTTGAGGAATATTTAACTAGAAGATGGAGAATACACAAAGACTGTTCTTGCAGACTGTAGTATATTATGTCTTCTACACAAGTGTTTCAAAGTAAACTAGCATCTTCTCTTGAAGCACTTCAGTGTGTCTGTTAACTAGTAAGAGTATTTCTTGCCAGGTTTCCATTTAGCTGGCGATAGATAGGTAGTAGCCTGTTGGCCTGTATTTGTGGCTAATAAATGAGATTCTAACTGTATTCCCTATAGCATGCATTAATGGTCTGGCTAAACCAGTCCACCTAGTCTTTTTTTTTATTTATTGTTTTATGTCTGATCGTTTTCAGATCAAACCTTTTTTAAAATTTGATCTCTACATGTTGATCACCTTTGTCTTATTTCGTGTATATAGGATCTGTCAGGCTCTATTGATGACCTGCCCACTGGTACAGAGGGAGCGCTCAGTCCTGGTGTTAGTACATCTGGAGTGTCTAGCAGTCAGGGCGAACAGAGCAACCCAGCACAGTCTCCGTTTTCCCCTCACACTTCCCCTCATCTCCCGGGCATCCGTGGACCTTCACCCTCCCCTGTCGGCTCACCTGCTAGTGCCACAGCATCCCGCTCTGGACCCCTCTCTCCAGCAGCAATGCCAGGTAAGAGAGCAGAAGAATACTATCAGGGTGGGCAGATGAAGAGGCTTCCACGTGTCCATTTTATATTTATCCTCTTTATGTTTGCATTTTGCTCATCGTAAGCTTTAGTTTGCAGTAATCTGTATTGTGTATATAATATATATATATAATATTTTTTTATTTTTTACAGGAAACCAGATGCCTCCCCGGCCCCCTAGTGGTCAGTCTGATGGTATTTTGCACCCTGGTATGAATCAGCCTGGCATGGGCCAAGATAGAGGTAAAGCCTAGCCTCGAGAAACAGTATATTATGCTATTATTCCTCTTGCTTCTTTATTTACCTTGTTTAATTTTTCTAAACCAGGATTCATGCAAAGGAACCAAATGCCACCTTATGGCTCTCCTCAGTCTGGCTCTGCATTGTCACCTCGGCAATCGTCTGGAGGTCAGATGCATGGTGGAATGGGACCTTTTCAGCAGAATAACTCAATGGGCAGCTATGGGCCTCAGGGTGGCCAATATGGCCCACAAGGTGAGCAGTTCAAAGCTAATAACACAGTTATAAAGTCGGTATCTGAAGCCTTGACAGTTCCGAACAAAAGCCCAAAGGATGTGTTTCATAGTTGTAAATGACAGAAAACAAATTGAGCCCATGACATGTTGAAGCTTAAAGAACGCATACAATAAAGGTTTCAGAATCCTCTAAACAGACATGCATCAATGAATGTGATTTTAATTCAGGGCAAAATCAATCAATTTAATTCAGAGCACCATCTTCCACCATTTTATATTATGCCTCTTCAAACATTTGAATATTGCATACATTAGAACACCTGGCCATATCTTATTTAGTTTTGATCTAGGATATTTTTCAACCATATAAAGGTGTAGATAATAAATATCAAGAAAGATATTAGGCACTGGTGCTTGTGCAAAACCAGAACTGCAGCTGAACTTTATTTAACAGTACAAATTTGTGTTTGTGTTCATTACTATTCTCATCATAGTGTTGGCCTCTGGAACATCTGATATTTATTTATTACTCCGTATTGTTTGCCCAGGTCATGCTTTCCTTTCATTAATGTTTCATCAATTATACTACTGACCACCTATTTGACCAAACCGAAGCAAATTTTACATTTACTTTTCTCATGCCTAAAATTTGGTCGGTTAATTGTCAGAACTTGATTTAACTTTACTTAACAGTCCATTTGACTGGTTTAAAAGTAATTTAATGTTTAATTACTTTGATAAACTTACTGAGTTAAAGTTAAAATCTGAAAGTGTAGGTGTAAGAAGTTGGGACATGAAAAACACATTTTTGGGACTTTAACTTGCTCTTGCGCTTTCTCCGTCTTGCTCTTTGAGAGCCCAGTAGATCACAGTGCGGCTATTTTTAGCCTGGGTGAAAAGAGGCAGCTGACGTAGCACAGCCCACGTCAGTTGAGCTGCCACTATGACTAGGTGCTACAGCAACGCTCCAGCCTGCTAGTATACCGAAGGCCCTGTAAGCCACTAGTGGGACATGATGTGTAATTATGCAAATTTTCTGAAATGAAGACATAATTAAGAAATCATTTATGAAACTGAGTCATAACCCTTAATTGTTTCAGTTTGTTATGAATATAGTTTTATTGTTACTTTTGGGAATTTCTTTTTCTGCCAAATGAGGGGCACTAAAGCAGAATAGCTATATCAGGCACTCATGATTATCATAACAGATGAAATTAAGGGGTGCAGGTAGTGCTACTTCAGATATAGCTGCAGGAGGAGGTCTTGGACATTTTGTGCATGTTAAAGTACACTGCATTTACGAGTATAGTACAATATATTAGAGACCAATCCTTCCTGTTTTTGCAGGTTACCAAAGGCAACCAGGTTATGGTGGCATACCCAATGCCAACTACCCAGGCCCTGGCATGGGAGGATCTATGAATCCTATGTCTGGACAGGGGGGAGGCCCACCTTTTACTGGAATGCCACCAAGTAGGATGCCACATGCACAGATGGGTGGACGACCATATGGTCCTAATATGGGGCCCAACATGGGTCCTAACATGGGCCCCAATATGGGCAATATACCACCACAGGTTGGTTCTGCAATGTGCCCTCCACCAGGCCTCAACAGGAAGCCACAAGAAGCAGCAGCTGCCATGCAGCATGGATCTACCAATTCCATACACAACAGGTATGTTGATCAAAGTTCAGTCAAAGCACCAGTATGCTTCATAAAGTTGATCATGGAGTACTACCTGCATGCAGTATCCACTGCAGTTTTGTAGTGTTGAACCACTTTGTATAGTTAAAGTGTCCCTTGGCCCCTTCTTGGATTGAGACCTTGTTGTAGTTAAGGGTCTTGTATACTTCTATAAACCTCAGGGCTATATCGCTCCCAGTTGACCCCCTTTTTCTGAAGAGATCTGAAGGGAGAGGTCAGACATAAATTTAAGCTAATAGCTCCCATGAAAGGTACAAAAAGGTCTAAGTGTGTCCTTCATGGATTAGGGTTATCAGGACCCAACCCTAGTGCCTCTCCGGTCACTGGGCCACCCATGTAACTCTGATGGGCTTTGCCTGAATTGACAACATGGAGCCATCTTGTGGACTCACCACCAGCAAGATAAAGAGTGGGGGGAAGGGGGTCACATGAGGATTTGTCAGTCTCGAACTGGGGAGGGGGGAAGCCAGAATTCCCCAAATTTCACTATTTAGCATTACGTTTTGTCTTGCAGGATGCCTGGTTATCCCAGCATGTCTCCTGGTATGATGGGCTCAGGACCTCCATATGGGCCCTCCATGAACAATATGCCAGGAATGATGAACACCCAGGGACCACCCTTCCCCATGGGTGGAAATATGCCAAACAACAGCAGTGGTGAGCAGTCAAGTGCTAAATATATTATTCTGTATCTTCTGTTGAATAAAATAAATAAATAAATAAATATTTTTGTTAAGGTGATAATCCCTTGACATTGTTGTCTCTTTGTTTGTTTCAAGGTATGTCCCCTGGTCCAGAATTTGGTATGGATGGGAAACTCAACCAGCCACAAAAGATGAATAACAAGGCTGAAGGGACACCCAAGTCAGACTCCAAATCCAAGGTTTGCTCCCCAGGAAACAAGAAGCATTTTATTCTGATGGGCACTAAAACATGTCATGTACCATTTAAAGATGAAATCCATCATTCAGTCCTACAGTAGCTAGTGCTGTCACTTCGTATGGCATATTTTCTTGACTATTGCTAGACTTCTTACTCCTTCTCAGCAGAATAGACGATAGAAAAAGTTTAGTCAAATGCGGGTATATACATTTAAATGTTGTGCTTAGAATAGGACATCTAAAATTGTAAGGGGGAATTTCATATATGCCAGTGTTTAGTTCATTAGAATCGAACCCTGGTGTGATTTCCTCTTCGGTTTGGTTTATTTAGGCATGTGAAAGCGCACCATTCACACTCGTGTGCAGACCGTAACAGCTGGTGCAAGATCACGGTAGCCTTGGTCTGGTTCCTGTAGCATCAGTCAACCAGACTGCAGCAAATGAACCAAACGTTGTGCATTTTGGGTTGTGGGTAGACTTTATTTGTAGCTGTGAGCTGCTAAACTGACCCATGAGGCACAAACGTTTCTGATTTCTGCATGCATAAATTCAAGATTTGTTTACTTTTTTTCATTGCTGAATTTCTGACCAATGAATATACCTTAAATACCCCTCAGCCAATGATTCTTTGCTTTTTTTTGGTTTGTTAAATTATGTGCAGTGTGAAACCAAACCGCAAATGAACAAAGGTATTTCACTCTGATTCAGACTTGGTTAGTAAGTGTGAAAGCGCCCTAAACACGAACATGAGCTGCCACCTTCCGATTTCCTTGTGTAATTCTTCTACAAACTCTACTTATGTTTAGAAGTCAAGCTCCTCCACCACAACCAATGAGAAGATCACTCGTCTGTATGAGCTTGGTTCTGAGCCAGAACGGAAGATTTGGGTGGACCGTTACTTAGCGTTCATTGAGGAGAAGGCAATGGGCATGAGCAACCTGCCTGCCGTAGGCCGCAAGCCCCTCGATCTCTTCCGCCTTTACATGTCTGTTAAGGAAATTGGAGGTCTCACACAGGTGAGAACACAAGCAGCTAGTGAGATTGCATCCATCCTCATGTATACTTGAGCAGACATGATGAAGAATGAGAAACATCTTCTCTGGCTAATTTTTCACGTGGCTGCTTACAGGTCAACAAGAATAAAAAGTGGCGAGAACTTGCCACCAGTCTGAATGTTGGCACATCCAGCAGTGCAGCTAGCTCACTAAAGAAGCAGTACATCCAGTGTCTGTATGCTTTTGAATGCAAGATTGAGCGTGGAGAAGATCCACCACCTGACATCATGTCTGCAGAGGGCAAGAAGAACCAGGCTAAGGTCCAGCCACCCTCCCCAGGTATGGGCATATTTTCAAAAGTTAATTATTTCATTGAATTTTATTTTATTTTTTTACACAGTCTTCCTTCATTGCATATCTGATTTTCCCCCTCTTCGTCATGGTCCAGCTGGATCTGGTTCCCTGCAGGGACCTCAGACCCCCCAGTCCACAAGCAGTTCTATGGCTGAGAGTGGGGATTTGAAGCCTCCTACACCTGCTTCTACCCCACATAGCCAGATGCCCTCAATGCAAAGTGGCAGGTGAGTTCGTGTTATTTGTTATGGCAGTCTTGGCAGTTCATCTTATTTGACTGCGAACAGCTACTTATCTGGTGTGTTTCATAGGAGCAGTGTGAACCTTCAGGATCCATTTGCTGATGGCAGTGACCCAGCATTCTCTAGGAGAAACACCATGACTCCCAACTCAGGCTACCAGTCTGGCATGAGCACTCCGGAGATGCCTGGCCGCATGGGCCCTTATGAGCCCAACAAGGACCCATTTAGTGGCATGCGTAAAGGTAAGAACTTTCAGTTTTACTTTTTTTTTTTTTTTTTTTTTTTTTTTTTTTGTCTTTCATAAACAGCTGCATATGGTTTACCCTTAGAAATTTTAAAACATTTAAAATAAATAAATAAATAATACTAATAATATGTTTGATTTGTATACCACAGAGTGAACAAAGTTTACCACAAACAAGAAAAGTGTTTTAGCCAGATTAAACCCAATTATATGATTTTTGTGTACTTTTTTTGCCAAATGTTAGCCAAGCATGGTAAGCCAGACCGATTGATTGATTGATTTTTTATTTATTTTTAAGAGTCTGTGTATCATTTATATGATTTGTAGTTGGGGAGCCTTTCATGGCTGGTGCACAGGGTCCTAACAGCAACCTTGGAGAGCAGTTTAACCGTGGATCAGGAGGTCCAGTTGGGAATATGCCCATGGGACAGAGGCAGCAGTATCCATATGGAACAGGCTATGAGAGAAGGTAAAGTCAAGAAGATCTCAACATCAGGAAAATTATTGCCTGCGTTGGCATCTTTTGAGAGAAGAGAGTAGCTTTAGCTTCAGTTGCTGGTTTTGTATAGGATATTTTATAAATATCTTGTGTGTTCTCTCTAATTTTATAGGCCAGAATCAGGGATGGGCCCAGAAAATAATATGGGACCTGGAGTACCACAGCCAAACATGATGCCTTCCAACACTGACACTGGGATGTACTCGCCGAATCGCTACCCATCGCAGCAACAGCGGTCAGTTGCCTTTTTTTAGGAATGAAATTGTGACGTTTCTGAAGAATGCATTTAACCAGACAGCTGCTTTATGCTGAAAATTGATTTTAACACATGATGTCCTTTGCAGGCTCGATTCCTATGGTAATCAGTTTCCTGGCCAGGGTGCGCCTCCTGGTGGCTCGTACCCAAATCAGCAACCAGGAATGTTTCCACAGCAACAGACTGTAAGTGATTATATTAACTTGGCTGTCTCATTTATAGTGACTTTTTTATTTTTTTTTTATAAACATATTAGATGTTAAATAGTGAAAGCAAATTACTTCATAGCCACACTGAAATCTGAAACAAACCAAAAATGGCTTTAATATAAGAAACTGCAACTAGTTTTTTAATAGGAAGAGGGTGCATATCCTGATAGCTGTGTATAAAATAACATGAAAAGGCCAAAAACAAACCTCAAACATCCCAGCTGTGCCTTTAATTTAATTGGTACTTTAATGTTATTTGTCTCCAACCAGAACTACAAGAGACCAGGGGAGGGAGGCTACCCTCCAGCAAAGCGCCATCACGATGGTGAAATGTATGGCGGGCCATTTGGTGCTCAGCAGCCACAGCAGCAGCCTCAGGCTCCTCCTAATGCTCCTTCAGCGGCTCAGCCAGAAATGTACAACCAGTTCGGCAGCTCTTACCCTGGACCAGAGCGGCGGCCTCCTGGACCACAAAACCAGTTCCCTTTCCCTTTTGGAAGGGATCGCATGCAGCCTGGCTCAGGCCCCAACTCTCAAGCGTCCATGCCACCTCAGATGATGGGCAGCTCCATGCAGTCAGGTCCTGATGGCCCCCAGGCTGGTATGTGGCAGGGCAGAAATGAGTTGGGCTACCCCAACTATCCAAACAGACAAGGACCCCTTGGTGGACCTGCGCAGGGCCCAGGATATCACGGCATGAACCGATCTGAAGAGATGATGTCATCTGAGCAGCGTATAAACCATGAAGGACAGTGGCCAGGGCCAAGGCAGCCTGCGTACGGCCCAGCGGGGGCTGGGCCACCCATGAGCCGCCCCCTGCAGTCCAACTACCAGTCTCCACAAGCCATGCAGAACCACATTCCACAGGTGTCCAGCCCCACTCCCATGCCCCGGCCGATGGAGAGCAGGACATCCCCAAGTAAATCTCCCTACATGCCCAGCAACATCAAGATGCAGAAGGCAGGTCCACCTGTGCCCGCGTCCCATATCATCCCTTCACCTGTACAGCCTCCAATGATGAGGAGAGATCCTCCGTTCCCTCCAGGGTCTGTAGAGGCCACACAGCCTGTTCTCAAGCCACGCAGGCGACTCACCATGAAAGAGATTGGTAAGTGTTTACCCTTAGTAGGCTCAACCATGTGGTTTAAAGTGCAACTGATGTAGTTGTAATGCACTGCCAGGGCTGACTTTGGATGGCTGACTAGAATATTTATTAGGGCCTGGCCGATATGAAGATTGTCAATGATGCTGAGCTATAAATTTTAGTAAATGATATGTTGAATGATATACTTTTAGATGGTTATAAAAACATTAAAACTGCCAGTATACTTCAAATCACAATACTGCGATACAATCCAACTTTTACCAGGCACATACTAATTTTGAACTGCTGCCACAGGGGATTTTGCATGTAACCTTGTTAAACTGTATTGCTTGGCATTAGGTTAAATGATACCACAGTATTGTTAAACTCTGTTTATAGCTGCCATAACTGGAACTAACTTGATTCACAGACATGCGTTGTAACTTTAAATATAACTGTAAACATAAAGTAAGTTCTTTTGTTTAATAAGTTAAAAAAAAAAAATTGTGGCAAATTGTTTTGTTATAAGAGGAAAAAGAAGATCTCAGAACAGAAAACACAGTGACCATCAGTTTGGGTTTGAAAGCTTGTGGAGCATGCCTCCCAAGACGATAATTTTACAGGGCTTTACTAGACAATTGCCAATTTCATTAGTATGTCTAGTCTTCATATTGTTGACTGCTACATAGAGCTCTCAGATTGAAAAAAAAAGATAAAACCAATAGTAATTTAGTACATTTCCAATTTAGCATCACCCACCACACATTTACTGAACACAGGGCTTTGTGCTACAGTAATGTGGCAGATTGAGACTAAATCACTATGCAGAAATATTTTTGGTTTTGAGCATTGTTAGATATTTTTCCTAACATGTGTCTTGTTTCCAGAAAGCCTTAGTTCTTGTTTACAAAGATGTTATTCAGTGCCTTATGGTGTATTTGACTGTGGTTCCAAAATGGCCCTGTATTCATGAATACAACAAATAGAACATCTAAAGATAAATTATTGATAATCTGGTGAAATATTAGTTTTATGGTCTTTGGTCTTAATATGGTCAAAGGTACATTTATAACATTCAACAATTATTCTACACGCTGTTTTGAATTAGTGCAGCTGTAACACGAAATATTGGGAGCAGTGTACTAATCTGAATCTCAAACATTGCACTTCTCAGGCACACCAGAGGCATGGAGGGTGATGATGTCTCTAAAATCGGGTCTGTTAGCTGAGAGCACATGGGCTTTAGACACCATTAACATCCTGCTGTATGATGACAACAGTATCTCCAATTTTAACCTCGTTCAGGTGAGTTTTTCTCCCAAAAAGTTTAAATGAGTTTTTATCAACCACAACCTTGTTATCCTCATCAAACATCCTTGTCTTCTTCACAGCTCCCTGGTTTCCTGGAACTAATAGTGGAGTATTTTAGACGTTGCCTCATTGAGATCTTTGGCATTCTGAGGGAATATGAAGTTGGTGATCCAGGACAGAGAACCCTGCTAGACCCCAATGCTCTCAAAGAAGGAGAGAATGGGGAGGATGAAGAGGAGCCAGTTGTAATGGGTATGGAGGAAGATGGTGAAACCGAGGAGGAGGGTGAAGGGGAAGAAAACTCATCACAGCAGCGTGTGGAACGTGCCTCAGCAGTGCAGCCTCAGATAAAGACGGAGAAGAAGGCGGGTGACTCAATGAAAGATGAAGATGGCAAAGTGATGGAAAACATTCTGCCTACAGAGCTAAAATCAACAGAAGCACCCCCTCTAGATCTTTGTGTGACTCAGGAGAGGCCAAAACAGGCCAGCAAGTTTGACAAACTTCCCTTGAAAGTGGTGAAAAAGAAGGATCCATTTGTGGTAGACTGCTCCAGCAAGCTCGGACGGCTTCAGGAGTTCGACAGTGGTCTGGTGCACTGGAGTATTGGTGGAGGTGACACTACAGAGCATATTCAGACCCATTTTGAGAGCAAGACAGATTTATTGCAGTCAGGGAATAGGACAAAGCCTACCCAAACGTGTAGAAGGAAAAAAGCATCAGAGAAGATTGAGTGTGAGGCACCCGTAGTACCCTCATGTAGTGTGGAGCGAAGGAAAGAAGAGGAGCAGACACAACCACAGCAATCTTCTACCAGACAGTTAACCGATGGTGTTTCAGAAGAAAAGGAGGAGAAACCTGTCAATGTCCCTGAGTCTTCAATGGAACCAGTATCGCAGAAAGAGGAAGAGGAACCAGAAGGATCAAACCAGGAGACCAGCAAGCTGGCTCTCCTCAACATCAGTACTTCCTCACAGAGTCAGCATTCTGTCACTGTTCTAGAGGATGAACCTCACAGCAAGGACGAAGCCCCACTAATCACGCTTTCAGACTGGCAGGACTCGCTTGCCCGCCGCTGTGTCTGCGTCTCCAACATAGTCCGCAGTCTTTCGTTTGTCCCTGGCAATGACTTGGAGATGTCCAAGCATCCAGGGCTGCTTCTGCTGTTGGGCCGCCTTGTTCTCCTTCATCATCGTCATCCTGAGCGTAAACAGGCCCCTTTAACGTATGAGAAGGAGGAAGAGGCAGACAAGGACATTGGCGAGAAGGACGAATGGTGGTGGGACTGTTTGGAGCTGCTGCGAGAGAACTGCCTGGTCACGCTGGCTAACATTTCAGGTCAGCTTGACTTTTCTATCTACTCCGAGAGCATCTGCTTGCCTCTGCTTGATGGCTTGCTCCACTGGGCTGTGTGTCCTTCTGCAGAAGCCCAGGATCCCTTCCCTACTTTGGGGCTTAATGCAGCTTTATCTCCTCAGAGACTGGTCCTGGAAACTCTCAGCAAACTCAGTATCCAAGACAATAACGTGGATCTTATTCTGGCAACACCTCCGTTCAGTCGACTAGAGAAGCTTTTTGGGAACCTTGTACGTCTGGTTGGGGACCGAAAGGTTCCTGTATGCCGGGAGATGGCAGTTGTGCTTTTGGCCAACCTTGCCCAGGGTGACAGCCTTGCAGCCCGTGCCATTGCGGTACAAAAAAGCAGTATAGGGAACCTTTTGGGCTTCCTTGAGGACAGTTTAGCAGCCACACAGTTCCAACAGAGCCAAGGGTCCCTGCTGCACATGCAGGGGGCGCACTTTGAACCTACAAGTGTGGACATGATGCGTCGGGCTGCTCGGGCTCTACATGCCCTTGCTAAGGTGGAGGAGAACCACTCGGAGTTTACACTCTATGAGTCGCGGCTACTGGACCTCTCGGTCTCCCCTCTTATGAACTCTTCAGTGTCCCATGTCATCTGTGATGTACTGTTTCTGATTGGCCAGTCATGACAGCTGTGGGGAGCGGTAGCTCCACCTTCTCTGGTTTTTGTTCTCTCCTCTCCTCCTGTGTCCTTGGTGTGCAGGGAATGAAAAGCAGAGAAATATGACTTTCCCCCCCTTTTTTTTATTTTTATTTATGCAAGGATTTCACCCTTTGGTCCTTTTTTGCTGTGTCTCACTTTGGGGAGGTTATCACGAATTAGCTGTGGATCATAAACCAGAGCCTCAAGAAATAATAAAAAAAAAAATGACACAAACTGTAAACTCTGCCAACTAACTGATACGGCCAGGGACCCCAGGTTTTATGTGCTGCCCAGTGGGGGAAGGGTGGGTTACTTTTTTATATCAAAATAAATAAATGAATAAAATAAATAGCAGAGAACCTTTTGACCAAAGTTGCTGTCTCGTTTACAGTGAGTTTGGGGTTAACTGTGCCCTTGCTCTCCACTAAAGGGCGAATTGAGTACACATCTCTGGTATTTGAGTCTGATTAGATGAGTGAACACTTTGTTGGTGTTGTAGGTGTTGTGATGCTGCACGTTCAACCCCGAAGGAGCCACTTCTCAGCCTTGAGCAGGATACCCTTACAATGGAAGCCTGTGCAGTAGATTGTAGACATTTTCTGTACAGCTCTGTAACCCTTTTCCTTATGACTGTAAACACTGCAGCACTGTTTCATGTGGAGAAATCTTGGCTCAGCAGCTCCACTCTTGTTTTTAAACAGTTTTTAAACTTTAGTTTGATGGTAAAGAGAGAAAGGCTTTCTCCCCAAAGTATTGAGAACCTTGGACACCCTTACCGCCTCTCTTTAACCCCTTGATTGTATGACATGACCCTTATAAAGAAATCGCCTCCTAGGACTGATTTTGAACTAAGATACAGCCCATGCTATGATGTATATAAGATGTTGTACATTACACTTTTTTTCCCCCTCTGTCTCTCTTTCTCACCCTGTCTTTCACTCTTATGCTTCTCACTTGTCTATGAAGAATGAAAGCGGACACTCAAGTTGGATTCATAGCATAAAATCTTTAGATATATAAACAGAACCACCTTTTGGCCTCCCCACAGTTTCTCCATAGTACAGCAAACAAATATTTTAATTTCTTCTCCTGGTACAAAATAAACTCTAGATGAAGAAACACAGTTGAGATATTTTTTTTTCTCCAGTGACATGAACTCTTCATATTTGTATTTCAGACTATGTAGCTAAAGCGTAATGTAAATTCCTCCTTTTCCCCCTTTTTGGCTCAATGAATATCATTTATTCAGTATGAAATCTTTATACTATATGTTCCATGTGGTAAGAATAAATGTACATTAAATCTTCGTAAGACGTTTGTGATTGTTTTATTCATTTGGACGGCCAGTGACCGGGCATCAGTTGAAAATTCTGGTAATCCAAAAGTCCTTTGGATTCAAAGTCCCTGTTGCTGTCAAATCTCTACGTGCCAGCAGCTGAGTTTGTACCATAGTCATGTAGTGTAGAACAGTTAATAAGTAACTGGCGAGTATTGCATTTTTGTTGTTTTAGCGTTGCACTCCAGCACATTGGTGTGTAACTGTGACTATAAGCACTATTCTGCACGTTCAGAAAACAATAACTGCATCAAAGTAGAACGAGTGAACGCTGAGTTCAAGTGTTAGTTAATTTTTTTTCTACCAACATAAGAGATGACTGGAACGGTCACATTGACAACAGTAAAAAATTACTTTACTTCTCGCAAATATATTATTGTTAAGTTAGAATTATACTGGTCAATCATTTTTGTTGTGACAAGGACTGTGAAGAATTGAAGTTACAAGATAACTGACCTAAATCCCCATTTGTCTCTTTCTCCACTTGTTCTAAAGTTTCTGCACCCACTGCTAATGCTAACCCATGTCCTATCTGATATTCAACAACTCCTATCCAAGGCTCTTCATTGGGGAACTCTGCTTTCCAGCTTGAAGCAGAAATCACTGTTTTCACTGACTCTTTTAAAAAAAAAATTACAAAAAGAAAATACTATTGTAAGGATGATCTCAATACACTGGAAAGTTTCGCACTCCATATGATCAGAAAACGTAAGTATTGTCTTTGTGCTGGTGAGGCTTTTAGAAACAATACAAACATTCTTAGAGCACAATCCAGCAACAATTAATTATTATTATTATTATTGTTATTTTTCATAATTTTTATGTATGGCATGTTGTGAAATGTGGTAAGCAGCAGGCAATGAACAGTGCTGCTGGCTCCTGTTGGTAACAATCTAATGCAAGTAACCAAAGCATACATCCAAGTGGATTTATATCATGGCATAAGTTCCAGGTTAATAGGTCCTTATGAGATTAAAGCTTTTTATACAATAATTAAAAGCTCTTTTTTTCAATATGAAAATCTACAGTATGTGCTTTGTGATTTTTCAGGCTCATCATAGCTGCTTTGTTATATATGAATGAAAAGATGACAGCAAGAGTAACACACTACCTCATGCAAATGATACAAATAGAGGGAGGGTCATTTTTTCAAATAACTTTGATGTAGTAAGTTGCATTTTTTTAATGTGAATGTTTGAACCTTTCTTTTAATTTTCTTTCTTTTTTTTTTTGACTTTTTTTGGATATGTTTGACTTGCATAAAAACATATTGGCCCATTTTTGTCAAAAGACATTGAAGTTATGAACCCTGTTATTGCCATTTACAGTTATTTGATATAGAATCCAAAATTTACGTGCAATTGTATTTCGCATAAATAACTGTAATAAGTGCCACTTCAAACAGTATGATTAATTCAGTAGATGATTATGCGCTCTTCTTAAGGTACACAATGTAATTTTGATTTTATATATATAAATATAGTTTTAGAAATTAACTAATATTGCAAAGTGTATGAAATCCTTCTATATATTCCAAATGAGAGAGAATTTTTTGGTGAGAGGATTGTTTATGTATCTTTTATGTATGGAAGTATTTTGTGGACAATATTCAAAGTGTATTTGCAATTGCATTTCTTTTTTGTGGATGCATAAATTGTGACATAATTTCAATGAAAATGCAAATCGTGTATTACTGTTTGCATTTTCATTTACACGAACGTACAGTCTGCCAAATTTCAAATGGAAACACAAAGTTTATTTGCAATTGCATTTCCCGTATGTTATGCGTTATGACCCTGTCATATTGAAATAACAACTAGACATGTACATTTCCTGAAGAAAATGTGAGTGGTGCTTGCCGTGGTAAAACTCGACATCGGGCCGTCTCTACCATGATGCAAGTGACTGCAAGAGAGCCAAACCATAAGTCTGTATAATGTTCTGGTGCTAAAATATGGTTAATTCAAGCCGTTATACGGTTGCTAGGCGGTCGCTAAGGTGTTGCTAGGTGATTTGCTAGGGTGTTCTGGGTGGTTGCTAGGGTGTTGCTAGATATTGTCCCAATATTTTTAGGCTTCAGGCCGTGCACTCAGGTGTGTGTGTGTGTGTGTGTGTTTTGACAGTTGTAGCCAAGCTCTGAACATTCCCTCAGTGTAAGTGAATGGGGTTTTTAGGAATTTGTGTCTTAGCAACTACAGCAAAATGCTGTAAAATAAAATAAAATAATAATTTAAAAAAGCAAGTGGCTTTTATTGCTATTTTTTCTGCAATAATGTTTATATAACAATTGTTTGTGTAATCACATTTAAAAATGTCTATCATTAATAATTATTAATAAAATATATGCTATAAAAAATAACTAAATATTGTACCCATACTGTATCATAATACTGCAGTACGTTAGATATCCTGTGAAGTAGATGACTAGAATCTTACGCAGTTGCCCAGGTCATGCACTTTTTAGACGATGCCTTACTGACTTTATTACTATAAAGCGCTGGTGAGCTGTGTGTCTGAGAGATTACCTTCAAGGGGATTTAACGGGAGAAAAAATAAAAAATATATTCAGTTGTACTTGGTTGTCGCTTCACTCCAGAGTAAGACAACACATGTTGACCTTTCTGTGTGTTTATTGTTTGAGGAATATAAGAGTCAACATCCGGTAACCGCGAGCCAGTCTAAAATGCGGTCGACTGTGAGTGACGTCACTTCCCAATACAAACACGTTCCCAGCCCAAACATTGGGTGGCAAGTCTTTGTGTAAGGAATGGGAAATGCAAATATTAAAGCAAAGAGATTTGCGATTCCGTTGGAATATTGGCAGGCTCCATACGCCACACAGAGGAAATGAAATAGCGAATAGGGTAATTTCTATTGTTATTTCAATATGACAGAGTCATAACGCCTAATACACGGGAAATGCAATTGCAAATAAACTTTGCGTTTCCTTTTGAAATTTGGCAGACACTGTACGTTCGTACACAAACAATACAAGATTTGAATTTTCATTTGAATTATGTCACAATTTATGCGCTCACTAATAGGAAATGCAATTGCAAATGCAGTTTGAATATTAGCCGCAAAATACTTCCATATTCATGAATGTTTGTTAGCTACACACAGAATAATGCTGGGACACTTATTTGCGCTCTACAATTGAATTCCTCCCATGAAAATGAGGTCACGTCCTGAAAATAACAAGATTTCAGGAAAGATTAAAGTATTGAAAGTAAGAGTTGACGACAGGAACATGCCTAATATTAATATTTTATATTGAATAATAAGCAAAAATGATTTATTCTGTATATTATGAAACAACCATCACAGGTAATGGTTACACAATAACTATTGAACTTTTGCATTATTTATGGAGATATTTTCCCTAATGGAGTTTGGGGGAACATCACTGAGAACATTGGAAAAATAACTATTAGAATTTTTTTTAAATATATATTTGAAAATGCCTCTCAGCTCATAAAACTGTACTTTATTGCAGTGCATATTTTAGAATGTATCAGACATTTGATATTACTGATAATAATGTTCAGTAAGTATATCAGTGTTTGCTGCAGGTACTGATTTGAGATAATGCTTCGTCTGCACTAATCCTTTTGTTCGCCGTATCGTACTGTAGTTAAATAAAGTAACTAAAATGTGAGGTCTGTGTGTCAATACTGTCAAATATTCCCCTTTCCCCCTCCCTCCCGAGTTCATTGCTGTTTCCTGAGGCTGAAAGAATAGCGCTTTTATTTTGACAACGTGGTTCTCTAATGCACCGGAAGTACAGCCAATTCAATCCAGGACTTTTTCTCGTTTGTAATTTATATATATATATATGACATTTGTTTTACGCTCACTTAGTATCTTTATGACATTAACCGCGTTGTTAAACTGTAGGATTATTTTGATCTAATAATACAAAACGCTCATGGGGCGCAAATATAATTAGAGCTTAACTAGCCGCTATAGATACTTGGTGTGTAGTAATGAGCTGCTGAATGCTGAACAGGATTTCTGCACTATGCTGATCTCAGGCATTCATGCGAAAAAAGATGTGCAGATAATTGTGCGGTTTGCTGCTTTTACGCGAGTATTAGCGCTTATTTTACAGGTAGGACGAGCACAGCGAAAGCGGTACTGACATCAATGTTTTTCTCAACTTCTGTGTTTATTAGCTTATTGAGTACATCAGAAGATGGAGACCGCCTTTTATAGGGTTACCTGTCTCACTGAAGCCAACGGAGGTTTGTGGGAAAGGTGTTGGCTAGAGGTGTGATGTAGAGATGTCAAATGAAAATAGTATCACGAAGTTGTTTTTTAAAATTAATTAATTTCATAAAGTGTCCTAAACCAAAATAAAGTTATACATCCACTGATGCGGCGTTGTTTGATTAAGCTTGACTGGGCTTAATTGAGCAGTAAAACTTATTATAAGGATAAGACTTGCCATGATATATTACATTATATTATATTGTGTTTACTGTCTACCAGACAGTAGTTTTGATCAGTAAGGTGTGTGAAATTTATTTGGTTCTTGTTTTGGTGCATTAAAGCCACCTTAAGCACTTTAGGATGGTAATACCTACAGTATGTATTTAGTGATTTAACTTTTTAAAAATTCCTGTAGTTTTTAGACATTTAATGTTGTTTTGGTGTAAAATCAGAACACTATGGCATTTATCAACAGAAAACACCTCGTTTACTGTACTCGTACTTGCACATGAGCTCCAGAGGTGTATACAATTGAGAAAACATTCATATTCTTGCTCTTCCTCTCATACAGGCTGTGCTAAATGCCCTAATCCCTGATCATGAAGCAGATGCCTTCAGTCCTCCGCGGGCAGAGGAACCACTCATCTTGGACCACACCATCGAGATGCTCTTTAGTGGCTTGGGCCGCTGGGACGCTGAACATTTTCTCTTCGTAGCAGAGCATGGCTACTTGTTTGAGCACAGCTTTGCTTTTTTCCCGCTCTTTCCACTGGTCCTGCGTTCAGTAGCGACCCTCTTGCTGTGGCCTTTGAGTCCCTTTCTGACAGTACATGGACGTTTACTCGTGATGGTGGCCATAGCTAATAGCACACTCTTTGTGATGAGCACAGTGGCACTTTATGGACTAAGCCGCCTGGTTTTACAGGACCGAAAGCTTGCCCTGATCTCAAGCCTTATCTACTGCCTCACACCGGCCAATGTTTTTATGTTAGCAGGCTATTCAGAAAGTCTTTTTGCACTTCTCACCTTTGGTGGTTTGTACTTATTGGAGAGGGGGTTTACAATTGGAGCATGCTTCCTTCTAAGTCTTGCCACTGCTGCACGTGCTAACGGACTTGTGACTGCTGGCTTTCTGGTATACCTGCCCCTGCAGCGGAGTCTCACTCAGGTGTTTAACAAAGGATCTGGATGGCACTACAGCTGGGCAGCTCTGAAGTTTTTGCTTTCATCACCACTTTATGTTGCAGTCGTTGTGCTACCATTTTGCCTCTTCCAGCTTTATGGCTACTACACATTCTGCCTGCCATCTTTGACTGAGGAGCAGATTTCTCCTGCTTTCCTCAACCTGGCCAGGGAGAAAGGATACAGAGTTCCTGATGCAGCAGCACCTGCACCGAGCTGGTGCATGAAACCTGTTCCAGTGCTCTACTCCTACATTCAGGATGTGTACTGGGATGTCGGTTTCCTCCGATATTTCCAGTTAAAACAGATACCCAACTTCCTCTTGGCACTTCCAGTTGCTACACTGAGTGCCCTGGCATCATACATGTATATAATGGCTAATCCACGATTTTGTTTGCATCTCGGGCTGGGGGAGATTGGAAAGAAAAAGAAAGAAGGAAAAACACCAACTGGCCTCTACTGCCCAAAGGTGTTTGTGTACATTGTTCACTGCTCTGTGTTGCTAACATTTGGCATATTCTGTATGCATGTCCAGGTAAGTTTCTCCTAAACAGACATATAAAGATAAAGATTGGCTTATATAGCTTAAAAATGCTATCTTGATAGTGTTACCACTGTAATAATCTTAATCATTAATTCATTATTACTGGCCAAAGATTATATCTGCATCATATTTTAAAGTAGCTATTTAATATTGTGATGTTTGTACTGTACCATCTACCTCATTAGTAAAAACATAAGCATAATGCAGTACACTTTTGCACCATAACATTGCGTTTAAATGTTTCCACTAGGTGCTTACACGTTTTCTAGCCTCATCTACGCCTGTTATCTATTGGATCAGTGGTCACCTTCTTCTTTCCTGTGAACCCTTATTAAAAGAAGATAAAAACTTGGCTTATGGCCAGCGACAGAACACCTTGGAACAAAACATTTATCATTTTTCCTTAATGTGTATTAACAACCCTATCACTCGGCTCCTGATGCGATGGAGGACTTGCTCCTTTCCCACCCACTGCATTCTGGGATACTTCATCTCATATTGGCTGTTAGGTTTGTCTCTGCACTGCAACTTCCTACCTTGGACTTGACAGAAAAGGTATGGCTAGACTCTTTGTTTTGGTGTGTGCCACATTTGTGCATCTGCACTATCTTGCCTTCTGTTTGTGGATTCTCATGAAGATCTGCTTAACAAGATTATTTTAAAATGTTGGTTGTCATAAAAATGTCAGCTTTCTGTTGTACTGTAAAACAGCGACTGCTTTGGCTCTTTTTTCAATAAACTTATGCATTCTTTATCTTATCCTCTGTGTTGAATATAAATGTGTTTTTTCCAGAAAGCTTGGGTACACTATAAAAGTTGCAGAATGAGTTTTCTCAAATGGATTCAATAGACAGATACACTCTAAAAACTTAAACGATGATGTACTAAAAAAAATTTTTTTGGTGAAACATTTTTCATCGAAATATACGTAAAAAATTAAGCAGATCTGAATAACTATATTTAGAACATATTTACAACTGAAAATTACATTTTTAAATGGTATTTACCCTTTAGTATAGGTGTACTTTACTTGAGGTCACTATATCTAATGCAGGGGTGTCCAATCTTATCCAGAAAGGGCCGGTGTGGGTGCAGGTTTTCATTCCAACCTATCTGGAGCCACACCTGATTCCACCTATTTAATCAGTTGAGCTTGGCTTGCAATAGACTCAGGTGTGGCCTCTGCTCGGTTGGAATGAAATCCAGAAAGGGCTGGTGTGTGTGCAGGTTAAGATTAGACACCCCTGATCTAATGAAACCAAATGATAAACATAAAGCAACTATATACACTAACACTTTATTGAAACGTTTGTCAAATTTCACCAGTATAACATGAGATTAAGTCTAAATTCAACCTGGCTTACTTTGCAAATGACATTTGTAACAATGTCCACGCTACAAAAACACTGAGTTGAATTGAACAAACCTGTATGACTTCTCTTCAGTGGAACATAAAAGGAGATGCAAGTCAGAACAACAGAAGAGACTGATACCCTCAGTCACTATCCTCTATCACTGCATCTTTAAAAATAAATAAATGAATAAATGGTGAGTGAGAGTAAATACAGTCTCCCTTTGTGTTCCATAAAAGAAAGAGATACAATTGTGACAACATTAATGTTAGTAGATGACCGGATTTTTAAACTATACCTCACACAGTAGGCACGTCATAAAGAAATTTTACCCTTGAAGATAGAGCACAGAGAAATATAGTGGATAAATAGTTTTCCTTTGCAATTAACATTTATTTCTGAAGTAAGCCAAGTTCTTTGCTCTTGCAATATTCAGTTGCTTATGTCCCTTTTTTTTTTTTAAATATATGTTTCACTACATCTAATTCTGAAGAGAACTTGGTGCTAATCAGCCATCCAGACAAGGCACAGAGAAGTATGGTGTGGTGTAGGTAGGACCGGAGTAGACGTATGTACAGGCTGACAGGTTAAGGCCAACATCTGTAAGTCCTTTATATCTTCAACAGGGGCTCCCCACAAACCTGCAATAAAAATAATACAATTCAAAAACAGTCATACCCATTACACGGTATCATCTTTTCACAGGAGTATTCCCATCACTGTAACTCTTATGGTACCTGTAAACTCCCAACAAAGGTTCTGAATATTCCTTTAACATGGCATTTTGTGAGAAGTCCACTGACCTTGTCATGTCATTTACATGTAATTTTCATAAAAATAAAAGCAGTATTTTAAAGAAAAAAATATGTATTTGGTCTGTGCGTGTGACAAATATTTTTATGCCAACAGTAGGCTAATTCATATGCATCAGTAAGTGCACAGGCAACATTTGTCTTACTTCCCCTGGCACCTGTTTTGAGGGTGTTATTCTGCACCATGTATGTTTCATCCATGCATTTACAAATCCCGTCTGGTTAGATACAAAAGTTTACACAGGTGGAAAACTTGAATCAGTGTTATACATGTGAAAGCCTTTACCATTCATTGCTGTGCTGTAATGTGGCTGTTGAGTTCCTCCCTAAAAGTAAAAAAAACAAAAAACAACCACCATCAATTACACAGTGAAACTGTATTTCAAAAGACTAACAATAATGAGGTTTGAAATTAAAAACACACTGAAAGTACTATAATGTAAAATATTTATCTACACTCACCACTTTTATACTCACCCACTTTAGTAGGAACACATGTACACCTGCACATTCATGCAGTTATCTAATCAGCCAACCATGTGGCAGCAGCGTAATACATGATCATGCAGATACAGATCAAGAGTTTCAGTTAATGTTCACATCAAACATCAGAATGAGGAAACAGTGTGATCTGTGACTTTAACCGTGACATGGATATTGGTACCAGATGGACTGGTTTGAGTATTTCAGAAACTGCTGATCTGGGATTTTCACACACACACAGACAACAGTCTCTAGAGTTTACACAGGATGGTGTGAAAAACAAAAAACATCTTGTGAATAGAGGGTTTGCAGGCTAAAACACCTTGATGAGCGAGATCAGAGGAGAATAACCACACCGGTCTTAGCTGCCAGGAAGTCTACAGTAACTCAAATAACTACAACAGTAGAATACCACATCAGCTTCCACTCCTGTCATCCAAGAACAAGACTCTGGGGCGATCATAGGCACAGACTCACCAACTCGTTTTTTTTTTTTCTTCTTCGAATCTTATAATGATAATGAGTCTTTATTAGTCACATATACATTACAGCACAGTGAAATCCCCCCCCGCATACCTCAGCTTGTTAGGAAGCTGCAGTCAGAGCACAGGGTCAGCCATGATACAGCACCCCTGGAGAGTGGGTAAGAGAGGGTTAAGGCAGCGCTGGAGCTTGAACCCCCGAACTTCTGATCAGTAACCCAAGCCACCACTGCTCTAATCTTCAACTGTCCAGTTTTGATGAGCCTGTGCCCATGATGGTATTTTCTGACGGGAGTGGAACCCAAAGTGAACTTCTACTGTTGTAGCCCATCCTCCTCAAGGTTCGATGTTTTGTGCATGCTGAGATGCTTTTCTGCTCAACACGGTTATAAAAAGTGATTTATATATGAGTTACTATATCCTTCCTGCCAGCTCAAACCAACCTGGCCATTTTCCTCTGATCTCTCATATCAACAAGGCGTTTCTACCCTTAGAACTGTCGCACACTCAGTGTTTTTTGTTTTCCCATCCAATTCTGTGTAAACCCTAGAGACTTGTGTATGAAAAATCCAGGACATCAGCAGTTTCTGAACTAATCAAACCAGCCCATCTGGTACCAAGAACCACGCCACAATCAAAGTCACACTTTTTCCCCATTCTGATGATCGTGTGAACATCAACTGAAGCTCTGGACCTGTACCTGCATGATTTTATGCATTGTGCCAGATGATTGGCTGATTAGATAACTGCATGAATGTGCAGGTTTACAGGTGTTTTTTTTAATAAAGTGGACGGTGAGTATTTATCAACATTAACTTACAATTATCAAAGAAGACTTCTCTTTTTGCTCACGTCTTCCCTCAGGTAGATTGTCAGTAGGCCAGTGTATGTCACGTTAATATCTGGTAGGGCGTTGGGCGTATAAATATTAATCACATGGTATGCATTCGCACGAACTAATTTGCTGAAATCAAAACACAAACAGTGAGCGCTAGCCAATGGGATTGCCGCTTGCGCATTAGTTCCGTTAACTGCCAAAGCAACCAGCTGGCAGGGGCTTCTGCTTGGTCTTAAAGCCTTCGTTTTACGCGAATGGTTACATTAATAATAATAAAAAACTTGTAATTAAACAAAATGTAATTATTTATCTAAATGTGAGCGGGGCATGCCTCCCTCCAGTTATAAAGGCTGCTACGCCCCTGGCCATACACCATCTCGCAGCCTTGCACGGGCTTCATGGAGCTTTTGAGAAAGAGTTTTGTGGATCATTTCCACTCGAAATGACCTTACTATCTTAAAGTTTAGAAAACAATAAAGCTATAAAGTCATAAATGTTACGTCTGTGGTGTTGACGTCGCCAATTTAAATCATTAAAACGGATCCAAAATTTACCTCAGACTTACCTACTGCTTTAGCTCACAGCGATAAATTTGAAAATTATGAAGCAGGAACGTTATAGAAGCTTTAAAATATAAAACATTACAACTGTAAAATGATATTTAACATTAAACGTGCTAACCACCATATTAAAGCGACGAACAAAACAAATTTTTGCTTACCTTTGCCTCTGTGTGAAGTGTAGTGATAGAAAGTTCGGATCATTTTACTGAATCGAATCTTTGAATCTCGTTCAGAAAAATGAACGAATCTTTTTTTCGAGTTATTTCGTTCATTTCAGCAGAATATAATTAAAATGTTACATGTTAAAGTTCCCAACACATCTAGTAGTTAATAAAATATAAAATAAACTATAGGCTAATGCAACTAAGGCCGATTTATGAGAAACAGAAATGATTAATTAATTGCTTAGCATTAGGTCTTCAGGCTATGCAGTCTGTTAGTTCACCTCACCTCCTGATCCGAGTCGTTCTTTCTTTTGTCACCTCACATTTATCACGTCTGTTCCCCGGAAACAGAAATTATTAGTTCATCTCTCGAGTTTTTGGGTTCGAGTCGTTCGTTCATCCCGTTTCCGGTACTGCATGGTGCATTGCCTTTTGTGTGGCGGTCACTGGATGAACGACCCACTCGAACGAAGACTCTTCCGGTACAGAACCTATGGGGATATTGCAGCGCATGCGCGGTCCAAAATGAACGAATCACTCTCTGAGACAACTCGTTGTTCCCGAGTCATATTAAAGATTCGTTCATGAATGACACATCACTAGAGAAGTGGAAGTTGGCCGGACGTCTCTTTTCTATCGGGGATATGACAGCATGGCTGCGACAGTTTTCAGATAATTACACACTATAGTTGTGTATACACGAAGACACAGTCAATATTTCATTAACTTTTGCTAGCTGGCTACTTACCAGGATTTGTAAGGAGTCTTCTAGGTGGTTCTCCCCGTGGTGTTTCCTTGCTTGTTGCTATGTAAAGCAGATTTCCCTGTCTTTGTGCGTGATTGTTCATTGTGTCCACTTAGTTTCTTAAGTTGTTAAAGATGAAGAATATTGATATGGAATGAGTAATAATTGTAGTTCTTGAAACTGATCAGTATAATTATTCCATTCTCAAATATTTTGATGGAAATTTACCAGAAATATTAAGGATATCTTTAAAAAAATAATAATTTGTTAGTCAAATGATAATTTCTTTGCGTGAAATAAACTTAAATAATAGATGTAAATTTTAGACAAAATTAACTTGAATTTTTAGGCATTTATTTTAGTATATCCAACTCAAAGAATCACTTAATGGATATTAAGAGATTTTTATTAAGGTAGTATGGCTTTTTATTATTTTCATATTTACAAAGCCACTGAATGAGTGTAAGTCACACTGCTCAACAAACACTACTTGCTGTTTACTCTGTTGAACGCCTAGACAGTCGACTTGCCAAACAGGTTAGTCATGTAGAAACAAACTAAATATATAGCAGACGTTCACAAATAATTGCATGTAGGCATGCATGGCTAATATTTTAAGACAACCCTCCAATTCCAATGTCAGAGTTACAGTAGGATTACTTAAGTACAGTAGTAGTGAAGAAAAACAGTCATTATATTTCCAGTGGATTTTTATGTATTTTTATTACAAAAGACACAGTCAGTGTTGTACATGTTCTTATAATCTTCCTCATATTACATTTATTAGCGATAATAATAATATTCTGTAGCCTAGATAAGAGAATTTGCCAGCTGGTCAGTTGTGACTTTCTGGCACCATCTGGTCATTATTGAAAATTTAAGACTTTGGAAAGCCACTTATTACGCAGTGTCAATCTGCAGCATAGATCATATGTACAGACAGGTCACAAATTAAATTCATGTCCATGTAGTTTTTCTCCAGGTTCACCAATTTCCTCCTTCCTTGCAAAAACATGCCATAGGTAAATTGGCTACACTGAATTGCCCCCAGGTTTGAATGTGTGTTATTATGTATGTGCATGGTGCATGCAGGGTGTATTCCCACCTCACTACTACGTTACTGTATATGAATGAATAAACATCCTAATATGTTCTGTGGCATGTATACAAATGCCAAACAAGCACAAGTGTCATTGATTTTTGGATAAATATGGAAAGATCTAAATAACTTTGACAGAATGTTCATTACTGTTGCATTGATGGCAGGACCTTCAGTCACAAAGAGTGTTCAACTGTCTAGTGTTTCAGTAAGCAGTGACTAAAACGATATCTGCATTTAGATATGTTCTGGCCCCACAGCTTACCAAGACACTTTGTCCTCCTTCAGGTAAATGGTAACCAGTCTGCAATACACAAACCTGTTTCTTGAAGCAGATTCTCTTTTTTATGTGCATTGTTACAGAAGTTCTTCCACATCTTTCATTTGGTAGACAGTCGTTTTATTAGCTAGGCCTGAGATGTGGCGCCATCTGATGGTAATAAACTGAGGCCTGTTTCACAAAGCGAGTTGAACAAACTCAGAGCTGCAGAGTAAGCTCTGAGTTGACAAAACCCAAACAAATCTAATTAATGAAGTTTTCATTACGCTGGTTATCAACTTTCTCAGTCAAGCCAGGTTTTAACCCTGAATCAAGGTTTCATCAGCGTGCGTGTGCACATAAAAGCCAGACGTTTGCAGCAAACAGGTGTGCATACTTCCGGTTGAAGATTAGTAAGAAATGATTATGAGGAATTTATACCTACTTTAACCGCATAAAGAAAGATCATTGCGGCTGCCAAAGCTCGGGAACACTGGTGATTGTGTAAATGTTTACTTTTACAGGCTCACAATAAGAATAAACTGATTGAAAACTTATAACTGACATATTTCATGTAATTTAATTTAATATGTAAATTATTTTAATTACATATTAATTAAATAAATATCAGTGTGTGAAACTATATTAGGACAGGAATAATGCCACCGCATGCACATATGTACCACTCGCAAAGACCCGCAAAGCAGCACGTAGAGTTTGCCGTACAGGAAGAGCGCGTGGCTTCCGCGTGTCAGATTTTTAACGTGCGGCTCAAGAAGACGATAAAGATCAACTATAACATCTGCTGAAAATCCATCTCTCTCCTACAGATGGTCATAGGGAAAAGACAGGGGATTGCGTCTGTCCCTAAAGTTCTTTCCCTTGGAAGTGGCTTTATTATCTGCGTTCCGAGCTCCACTAACGGTGAAGCAACCTCTACATTCACTAAAGGGTTAACTTTGATGCATCACAGTTCTCTCGCTTTGCTCGCAGCTGATTGGTCAAATTGGGTTTGAGTTTTCTTACCCAGAATAAAAACTGCTCCGGAGCAGGTTGTCCGTGTGGTGTAAATTACCATGGCGATGAAACTCGTTTAAAACCTAATCCACATTGAGACCGAAAAACCAGAGTTTGCTCAAACTAAACGTGAACTTACCTGGTAGCTACCGAAACTGGCTTCGTGAAACAGGTCTCTGACCTTTTTAAAAACTACACATACTCAAACTGTGCATACTGGCATCTTTGCTTGTTTTTTTTAAAATAATGAACACAAGTTACCACAGTTCAATTATATATATATATATATATATATATATATATATATATATATATATATATATATATATATAATGAAATTATAGAAGAAATAACAGGCTATGTATTTCGAGAAAGACTACAAATAAAAGTGAGCATTTAATTACTTATGAGCCAATGTAAATTAGTTAAGCATTAAAGCATAGGTGCAATGCTAAATGCAATGCTAAATGTAATGCCAAATAAACCTTATTTCTTAAATAGTATGTTAGTTTTCTTCTATCGGATTTTTGTGGTGCTGCCCACTTGTGACGATGATGTGGGCCGTCATCTCATTGGTCAGACATGCGGAGGCGGGTTTTATTCTTGGACTCCTGGTCAATCACAAGCCTCGCTCGGAAGTTAACCAAGCTTGTGTCAAAAACAAGGGTTTGTTTTACAATCCATGCACAGCGTAAACCGTATCAGTATCTTTACAGACAGAGCACCTGTACCGCGCAGGCTCGTTATCGGATTTCCAAATGCTTTCATGGTCTCCTGGCAGCGTCTGAATGGGATCGGCTGTCAGACACCAGGGCTTAGCCTTGCATGGGTTTAGCTAATTAGCTAGCTTGCTAGCTGGAGGCCGTCTGGTTTTCTTGTAACAATAAACGCAGCTTGTCTTTAATTCTATCAGGTAATGTGAGGTGTCAGAAATGAATTAGCGTGGCTTAGCTTTAGCATTAAATACCGCCATACAGACGTGTAATGTCTTAACATGATAGTTGTACTGGATAATCAGCTAGACAGCCTTGTAGTTTTTACTAGCAGATGGACTTAAGTCTGTCTTTGGTTAAATGATATCACAGTGCGCAGTGTTACCGCGTTAGTTAACATAAATTGTGTATAAACGCCTAATTCACGTATCATTTAAATATCATCAAACCACAGGGAGGATTTTACACTAGTTGTATTTATCGGATACCGGTCAGTAAAGGTGAGGGTTATGTTAGCCAGCGAGCTCATGTTCAGGGTGTTGTGGAGAATCTTTTCAGTGGGTTTCTGTGGTGTTTTTGAGTTGTGGGCTTACACTCCAGCTCTGTTGCTTCATTAACTAATGAAGTATAATCCATAGGCTGGTAAAATCACCGGTTTGCGTTGTTAAAATCGTTGGTGGGCCAGTGTGTGGTTAAATTTGACCTCGTTTCAATTAATTGGTCACAATCGCTTACAATGAAAAACTGTGAATACCAACAAATTGATCCCAGAGCCCTCGGAACCGCAGCGTCCACACCAGCTTCCACTCTACCACATCTGAGCAAAGAGCTTCCTCATCCGAGGAGAAAATGGGAAGTGTTTCCTGGAAAAAACCGCTTTTACTGTAATGGACGCATCATCGTGGCGCGTCAGTGCGGTGTGCTGCCTCTGACCCTCAGCCTTATTGTCCTCAACACTACCTTATTCTTTATCTTCGAGTGAGTACTTCAGTCCTGTCGCATTCTCATTCAGTTCACAATTTACTGCTATTTCTACCAATACTACTGTAATACCACCATAATATCACTGTTCATCTCTCATGCCGTTTTGAAGTAAATGTTTGCAGGGTTTTTGTGTGGGGAAAAAAAAAGTCTGAACTCAAAAACAAAACAAAATGCACAAACAAGCAAAAACATGGTTATTCTGTGGCCAGTGAAGTGTAGACAAAAGATCCTCTAATCTACTTTTTCCTGGTCAGGATTGAAAGCATTGGATCCCGAGCCTATCCCTGGTGAACTGGGCCTGAGGCAGGAATACTCTGTGTTTGTCACAGTGCTCCATGCCTACACACATTCACACCTAGGGGCAATTTAGCATAACCAGTCTACCTACAGACATGTTTTTGGGAGATGAGAGGAACCCACAGGAAACCTATGCAGGGAAAACCTGCAAAGAAACTTTACATAAGAGAGTAACCCAGCTCAGGATCGTGACCATGGAGCCTGGGGGGCAGCAAAGCTACCTGTTGCACCACCCAAAACATTTTTAGAATTGATCACATTTCATTATACAGTTGAAATCATCAAGAAAAAGAACATGGTGAGTCTGTTAAGTAAAAAAAAAAAAAAAAACTATCCAGGAAAGAGCTAGGTTTTTATGAACAAAATGAAACAACACTGCCTTGCAAGATACAGTATATTTACAAGGCTAATCATGTATGGTGCTTGTCAGAAAATAATCATATAGTTACACGTGTCTCCCTTAAGCAGTTCAGCATCCCTTCAGCAAAATGTTATACTGTGACTTGAATTGCAAGTTATGTTTAATCAAGTAACTGTACTCTATCACTATCATATAAAGTCCCCTCTGAGAGTACTGGAATAGCAAGGCCAATTCTTTTGTTTTTGTCATACACTGAAGATATTTGGGTTTCAATTCAATTACATTTTTTTTTGTATAGTGCTTTTTACAATGGACATTGTCTCAAAGCAGCTTTACCGAAACATATAAACATAGGACACAGATTTTAAGTGTGTGAATTTATCCCTATTGAGCAAGCCGGTGGCGATGGTGGCAAGGAAAAACTCCCTAAGATGATATGAGGAAGAAACCTTGAGAGGAACCAGACTCAAAAGGGAACCCATCTTCATCTGGGTAACAACGGATAGTGTGAAAATAAAGCAAAATTCATTATGGTTTTCACATGAAGGAACTAGTTGTGGAACTAATCCACTGTTCACTAAAGGGTTTGAAACCAAAAGATGAATACTTCGAACACTGCACCTTTGGTGGCAGACCACCCAATTTTTAGGTGAGCAAACATATAGGAACTGATAGTCTTAAAATAAATAACACTTAATATTTGGCTACATATCATAGCCGGTGACCCACTGACCTCACCAAACTGCTGCAATACTTTCGGAGGGGACTGTATATGATTCACAGTTGCTGTGAGAACTTTATGACGTGGTTTGTTTATTTAATTATTTCATTGTTGTTATTATTTCAGGGTAAGTTAGCAGCAGCTTATCATAGGTAACTTCAGAACAACTGTCAACAGTCTTCAAGGAAACCCCCCCCCCCCCCAAAAAAAAAAAATAATTTAATGTAATTGTGGATGCTGTATATGTATCTCAGGGCTAATGTTTTGCCTCGTGTGACTGACACTGTTCAGCAAGAAAAGCCTGGGAAAGAAACTGCTTTTGCCATGATGTGCTTGTGGTAAATATATCCAGCTGTTTGTTAAGCAACTGTGCAATTTCTTTCCCTACAGTTGCCCTTTTCTGGTGGCTCACCTCACCATGTGCATCCCAGTGATTGCTGGAGTGCTTTTTCTCTTTGTGATCATCACCCTTTTTCGCACCAGTTTTACAGACCCAGGGATCTTACCCAGGGCTTTACCAGAGGAGGCTGCTGACATTGAGCGCCAAATAGGTAAAGTGGATGTGTATGAGTTTTAAATGTAAAACAGGTTGATCTTAGGGTTTATAATTCTCTTTTCTGTGTTCCTGTAATATGCTGTTTGTATTCTTAGATAATTGCGGCTCAGCTACATATCGACCCCCACCTCGAACTAAAGAGATCCTTATAAATGGACAGCTGGTCAAACTCAAATACTGTTTCACCTGCAAGATGTTCCGTCCACCCCGAACATCACACTGTAGTCTGTGTGACAACTGTGTAGGTGAGGCTCTCATTTTAAGTCTGTAATTTTATTAGTGGTGACTGAAAGATACAGAATATTTTATTACTATGGACTTTAAATGCAAAATTTTATACGTGCATTGTAAAACAAGCAGAACAATTACCTAATATTGTATGTATATATGACCGGTTTTAATTGTACTCCAATAACTTGTGCTTACGTTCCCCATACAGAGCGCTTTGACCACCACTGCCCATGGGTAGGGAATTGTGTTGGAAAGCGCAACTACCGCTTTTTCTATACTTTCATAGTTTCATTGTCCTTCCTTACCTCCTTCATTTTTGGCTGTGTGATCACGCACCTCACTTTAAGTAAGTCGATATAATATTTATAATAAACATTTCCTACTGTGTGTGTTTTTTTTTTTTTTATTGTTTGTTTGTTTGTTTTTTTTTGTTTTTTTCTGTCTTCAGTGTGAATATTGCTTGAAATGATTGCTTGAATAATTTTTATCATCACCAGGATCACAAGGTGGGAAAGGCTTCGTACATGCCTTACAGGAGAGTCCAGCTAGATATCCTTTCTGTTTCAATGCCACGTATAGGGACATGGGTGATTCACATGGCCCCAGGACCATAGCCTGCTGCTTCGTCTTCTTCTGATCATAAACCCATTCATCCCTAGTTGCTTCTGTCATTTCTCAGGGCTGGACAGTTAATAAACAGCTTCCTCCTGACTACCACTGACCAGGCATCATAGCATAACTGTTTACATGGTTTATGTTTGTGTTGCTGCATAATTTATGCTTAGATAATCAGGGATGCAACAGTAATTTGTATAGGAAGTGAATGTCTTATATCGGTGTTAAACCTTAACCCCCCTGGTAATGTTGTGGAACTGGTTGTATGTTTCTTCTCTATCTGGTCTATCCTGGGTCTGTCAGGCTTCCATACCTACTTGGTGGCTTCCAACCTCACAACTAATGAAGATGTAAGTGTTCGGTAAAAAAAAAAAATCCAATGCTGTACAATATTTGGTACAAAAGCTCACTTTCTACTGGAGTGTTTATGAAGTAAGAAGCATGCAGGTTAACAAATGTCCCTGTTTTTATATTGACAATCCTTCATAGATTAAAGGCTCTTGGTCAAGTAAAAGAGCTGTGGAAGAATCTGGGAACCCTTACAGCTATAACAGCATCTTCACTAACTGCTGTGTGGTGCTGTGTGGGCCAATGCCTCCCAGGTCAGTATAGCACTAGAATAAAAGAGTCTCAATTCACATAATGTACCAGATGTTATGTTATTGCTGTCACAAACTACCAATATTTTCCCATTAGCATTAATACAGCATTTTAACAGTTCATATAATTTCTTACAGTCATATGCTAACATAAGTGTGATGCTGTATTTCAGCTTGATTGACAGAAGAGGGTTTTTACCTCCTGATGTCATCCCTCAAATGGTCTCATCTGAAACTGAGATCCATCCTTTTATGAAGAAGAATGACACCAACATGGTAAGAGTGCCATCTAGTGGCAATACCTCAGACTCGGTGATCTCCTTGCATGTGAGACTTCTAAATGCAAATGCCTAATAATGAGTGATGTGTACATTGAGAATTACTTGACTAAAGAGGTCATCAGTAAAATTATTTGAATTATCTAATACAGGTTTAGGAGGGGGGGAAAAAACCCATAATATATTTTCTATTATTAAAATGTAAACTCTAACAGTTCACAGTATCATATTAAATCATGCACCTGTCATATATGGTACTTGTCAGAACCTAAAAAAAGAAAATAATCATATAGTTACACATCCCCCTTCAGTAAATGATTGTTGTGACTTACATAGGAAGTTATGTGTAATCAAGTAACTGTGCCTGTGACTTAATAGCAGCTTATCATAGGCACCTTTAGAACAATTGTCTACTAACATTAAGGCCCCCCCCCCCAAAAAAAACAAAAAACAAAACTGAATTTAATGTAATTGTGAATGCTCTATATGTATTATGTCCAAGGCTAATGTTTTGGCTCGTGTGACTGACACTGTTCAGAAAAGTTTAATTTCCTTTTGTGCAAAGTAAATAACTTTTACACCCTTCAGGACAATTATGTCCTCTTTAAATTTAGATTTTATTTATGCAGTTCGGTTTAAGACCTCATTGTTGTGGTTTCCATTTAATATCTTTACAGCTCCACCAAATTACATGTCTGTATTGTCATTTTAAAATGGGTACTTTTTGTTTTTGGAACTCTTTGTGCTACTTGTACATTTACCACAGTACCAAAAACATGCCTTTCAGTTGTGGGATTTCTTGATTTAGATTTTATGCTCTTCAGTTTGTGATGTAATGAGCTGATTTCAACAGGAAGGGAACTGTCAGGAATTTGCCATCTCATGCACTGCCTGATGGCTGGCAGATCTGAGTTTGGATGGTAAGATTGTGTTAGGAGCATTTCTGCATGCAGCTGTCACCATCTTCTTCTCTCTTGACCTAACCATCCTTTCCAAAGTTTGAAAGTCATTTCAGCATCCACTCCCTTCACTTCATGTTTAGCTGTCTGTGCATTAACTCTGAATCTCCATCCTTAACATGTTTTTGTTTTGTAGTACTTATTGCTTCTGTCAAAATAATTTATTTTGAGGAACTAAATGTATTTCACATGGCTTAAGCTTACATGAAAATTACATTGCTAACATGATCATTCAACAGGACCAGGCTTATGTGTTCTTCTGTTCTATGTCTGCACTCCTTCCCATGCTTTTTACTTCATCTGATACTCTCACAGGCACACCCAGTTTCATAATACTTTTTTCCCCCCAAGTACTTCGATTCTGTAATTTTGCTCAGTGTTCACTCTCTTTTTATTGGCAGGGCCACTTGGGTTTCACAGCTTGAAGCTCACTTTCATATACTTGTTTCTTTCCTTCATCCCCTCATATGTTGGTTGCTTCTGCTGATGTAAACTAGGTCATCTTTTCACCCCTTAGTGACCCTAGGAAACTTCATTCTGCAAAGATGTACCCTTTCTTTCTGTGCTCAAGAGTGAAACTAAGCTGCTATAATACTTCATTACAATGTAGTCTTCTCCAGTATTTAGTGCATGTTTTGTTGTGGTCATTAAACAAATATATATATATATATATATATATATATATATATATATATATATATATATATATATATATATATATATATATATATATATATATATATATAATAAAAAGACATCTGTTTTCACTTTTTTTGTTCTCTCTCCCTCTTCCACTCTTCCTTACTGTGTGCAGTGCACACAGGGTGCCAAGGAGCTTTTGGAGTCAGTTTCTCACTCGTTGGTGGTCAAGAGCAGCTGCAGCTCAGCCACACGCAAGACCACTCAAGTGACCGACGAGAATCTGCTAACTACTACTGTCTCGAGCAATTTCAAGTCACAATCTGGTAGGCCTTCTACCAGCTGCTTTGGAAGACAGAAACCCCATCCGACGGACAGGGCGTGCCCTCAGCAAATGAGCAAAAAAGCCACACTGGATGCTCAGACACTTAGTGTCCATCTTTCACTCTATTCTATTAGCCATGGTTCTCTCATTCTCAGTGATGCTTCTGACATGGGCTTTCTCCCTCTGACCTGAGTACAGATGCTCCAGCCCCAGCAGACAAGGCATAGCACCCGTCCCCCATTCACTCACTGCACTGGAACATACATTCCCTGTTTAAAAGTGAGAAATGGTTAACAGATGGCATTTCACTCAGGAAGTTCTCAGGGGTCACGCTGTCTCTAAACAGTGTGGGGAAAAAATGCCTGTTGGACCTAAGGTTTATTTAACGAATTTGTAAACAGAAGATTGATTTAGTGTAAATGCTGGTTCTCTGTTTCGTCTGCAGTGTGGGAATAGTGGGAAGCACAATACACGTTTGACAAGAAAGGGTCGTTTCCTGTTCTCTCCACACTGCGCACAGCTGTGTTTGGTGTTCCGCTAAGACTTGAGCCATATTTAAGATTTGCACATTGCCTTGCATTCATAGCTGTAACCTTTGTTTAAAGATCAGAGTTGTGTAAGGGAAGTCTCCTGACATGTGCAGTCCAAATAGGCCTCAAATACGGTATATATCCATTATGATCTGTGAAATGCAGAAAGAGATAAGTAATCAAATTTAATTTGTACATGATTACTTCATGAGTGAATGAGTGTTCAAGTATGTATCATGAGAGTAGTAAAGGCTACTTATTTGTGTATTGATGGTAATTTGTTGGTCAGTTATTTAAGCTCTGTAAGTAAATGACTAGTAAGTGGCCCTCAAACCTTTAACTTCAGCATTGGAGTAGTTACATAAACGGATGTGAGCTCCTCCAATATTATCAGTAAGAGAAAATGGGACGGGAGAGTTGTACCTCTATTTAGTAGTATATATCAATGAAGCAAAACTTTGCAGCATGTGTTTGGGTTAAAGCACCACGCTGAGGAAGTGACATTCACTTTGCAAACAGTGTTCTTGGTCCTGGTCTTAATATCTTTAAAAAAAATAAAAAATCCGGAGAGGAGTATTTTTGTTTTGTGCTGCACAGTACAGTGTATCGATTGTACGCAAGTGTAGTGAAACTGTCCTAGAAAACTTGGACTTCATATAAAAGCAAAATTAATTTTATAAATTATACCTGAAGTATGCGTGTTTGGTAATGTTTTACTGTACTGTTCATTCTACATGTAAACAAAAATATTCATTAAATGTTCTGCTGTGTATACTCTATAGATATGCAGACAAGTTTGAGCACCATTGTCTGAAGATTGTTTTTGGTGGTTGACATGAGTTGTATATTTTTGTTGTTGTGTTTTTTTTTTTTTTTTTTTTTTTTTTTTTTTTGATGTTGGTTAGTAGATATTTTTGTTGTACCTAAACTAGAAGTATTAAATTCAGGGATAGGTTTGCAAGAAGAATGCAAATAAAGATGTGATTTAGTAAAAGGCAGACAAATAATCTGACAAAAAAGGCAATGTATGGGCTTCAGAAATGAGTTGAGATGAGATGAGATGTACATTTATTGATCCCCTGTAGGGGAAATTCAAATTGACACAGAAGCACAAGTAGGATGAGTAACATGAAAGAAAGAAAATAATTTCCATAAATACCTATATAATAGAACTATTAACTTTAAAACAGTTTTACAGCAACTTTGCTGGAATTCACTACATTATACTGAGGGAATTACTGTAGGAGAGACTGAAAATGATGAACAGAAGCTGGCTCGTGGTTTGAATGTTTTCACAGAAGTGAAACTTGTCCAAATGTGATTGTCATGTGAGCATGTTGACATCACACATCATACCATTACTGTAGGTTTTGAGAAACATAACACTTGACTGAAACTGGGGCTGTGAGAATGTGTGTTCTATCATATTTTTAGACTGGTCTCATAATTTATTTTGCGTTAATACTACTTCAGTTTAGAAGTAACTATGCAAGTGTGCATAGCCAATACTGTAAAAGTGATTGTTCCATTACTATATACAGTACTGTGCAAAAATCTTAGGCTCATGCAAAGAAATGTTGTTAAGCAGCGAGGCCATCAGGCCAGAAGTAAAGAAATGAAACATTACTACGTAAAAAAAAATACTGTAAAGGACAGTAATAAACAAAGTTAATATTTGTTGTGACAGCCCTGTGATTTAAAAACAACAACAACAAAAAATATCAATGTTCTCTGGGTACAATATGTACAGTTTTATAAGGAATTTTATGTTCATCAGTCACCACTTGTGGCACTCTGATTGATTCCTGAAAACTGGTTGTCAACACTAGATGGCACATTTATTCTTCACTATAAACAAATGCTCTGATTGGCCAAGGCAAGACAGTCCAGAATCTCAGGCCTAAGCTGCTCATGTCCTGCACTGCTGAGTGACTTCCATGCTCCAGTGAACATCTCATTAAGAGTTTGATGAAGTGATGTGTGAAAGAGCAACAAAAACAAGCTGTGCCGTTTTTTAAAAATTTTTTTAAAGTTTTTTTTTAATGAATCTAGATTTTACCCGATAAATATCTTCTCATTAAAGTTACAGGTTCTTCTACTTGAGCCTTAGACAAACAGTGCTGGTTCTTTGCCAGGTATTTATTCTTAGTTCTGTCTTTTGTCTATGTATGCGTTTTTACTTTTTAATAAAAACAAATGTAGCAAACAAAGATGGAGAGAAGTCATTAGTTGTGTATAAGATTAAAGCAGGATGGGTATAATTTACGCTTCGAGTGGCTATGAAAGTTGCTCCAATACAATTTGACAATAAGGAGGAGGATATTTTTAAAACCCTGTAATAATAGAGTCATGTCATAAATCCAAAACTTACATTTCTGATGCATTCACTTGGGTCATAGGTCCAGGAGTGCTCCCTGTCCTAAACATGTTAGTGTTTTCCCTGCTCCAAGCATATTTTGGTCATCTAATCAGTTAATTTAACTGCCCTTCATGTGTTGAACTGAGTGAGATAAAGCAGGGAAAACACTAAAATGTGCAGGTCAGTGTTGGGAACTTGTTCTGAAGGTCCAGACAATTTGACTAAGAATATGATTATTAAAACTTTGGCTAGCTTTTACTTCTTCTTTTTTTTTTTTTTAATGACGAGTATGGTAGTTCTAGTTCTGTGCCTTCTGTTACTGTAAGACAAAATGTCTTTTGTTATTCTTACATTCCCAAGCAGGTTTAACAAGTATCCACGTAACACAACGCAGCAGCAATGATATCTAGGTGTGGCACAAAAAATCATTAAAATGATGATTGTCATCATTTTAATACAATAGCCATTTCTGTGATATCAGAAATTTTGTCCTCAATCGTGCAAACAGTATGTTCTAAGCAATATATGAGGCAGGATGTGGGATAAAATTAAACCGTAGTGTAGAGGGCTTTGCAGGTGATAGTCTTGCCTGCTCTAAATGGCTCTTCATTTGTAATTGGATCTGAAATCTGGCAGGCATTGGATTAGATTAACTAAAGGTAAGAGTTATCTTGTGTTCACTCCATGCACAGATCTCTATGTGCGTTACAAGTAGTAGTCATCATACAAAAGCTCAGTTATGCCAAATAAATTGTAGAGATCTTTAACAATTCCCAGCTTACAAATTCCCAAGATCAGATGGACTTTATAAGGTGCTGGTAAGACGCACAGTAACCCGGAGCACTGGAAAGATTCATTCATCAAATTTTGTATTTGTACATTCTTTTCTGTTTGTGTACACAGACCATTTTACCACCAGCACAGAAGTGATCATTTCACCAAGAATTTCACACATTATTGTTGTATACCAGTCTGAAAATAAGAAATAGCATATATGCTTATTGTAATTAGCGATCATACATTTGTCTTTTTTTGTTTGATCATATCTTGATGTGATTTGGAGGCCATAGACCCAGGTTTTTTGAATGATCTTCCAGTAAGTTCAGGTCTGTAAAGACCACCCACACATTCTGCAACATACTGTCCAAAGGTGAAGGTTTCAGTCTTGTTTTAAGGCAAATAATTATTCAGGCGATAATTATTGGCTAAACTTTAAGCTTTTTTTCTGCAGTTGAACAACTTTTGTAAAACAGCAGGAGTTACCTCTTCACATCTTTGGTTTCCTTTTCCAAATTCACATATATGTTCAATAACAATAATATTTAAACATGTTGGCTGGATGGATTGTAAAGTGATACCTTATATTAATGATACCTAAATCTTAATGATACTTAAACATTAAATATGCACAGGTGGATACATGTGTAAAGATCCAGATAATACAGTTAACATATGTAGAGAAAAGTATAGCAGTGGAGAGACAAATACATAATAAAGGTAATTTTTTTTGTCTATGATAAAGGTATTTATAGCCAATGGAATCACCTATATTTCTGAGTAACCACACACAACTTTCAGGCAACCATAACAGCACGTGCAGTACTTATATTTTATTGCCATCAATGCAATAATAATCAAATAATAATAGTTGGTGATAAGAATGAGTAGATGTGAAGGTGTGCCACTGCACTTTCACTGACACATCAAACCATAACACATTGCTATACGCTTCTCTGTTTTTAATAACACTGTCATGGGACGTCAAACTTCTTTTCTCTAGAAACTCCAAAATTTTTGACACCTGTCATTAAAATTAGCAAAAGATTATGATAAATGCATTGTACAATGAATACAATAACCTTTGTAATACATTATATTTTAATTTTAAACAAAAAATTGGGATGCTGTGAAGTTTCATTACAACCAAAAGGTCTCCAACAAAAACAGTTAATGGATAGAGCAATAACTTCTGCAAAGTTCTGGTTTAAAAATTATTGGCACTCCTACAATTAATAGTGAAGGCTTCATGAGTCGCTTGTTTGTCTTGAGCAGTTAAACTGCCCACTGTTCTTCAGAAAAATCCTCCAAGTTCTGCACATTATTTGGTTTTCCAGCATCTTCTGCATATTTGACCCGTTTCCAACAGTGGCTATATGATTTTGATATCCATCTTTTTCACACTGAGGACAACTGAGGGACTTGTACACAACTATTACAAAAGGTACAAACATTCACTGATGCTCAAGAAGGCAACATGATACATTAAGAGTCAGGAGGATTTACATTTTGAACAGGATGATTGGTGTGAATTATTTTGTTCAAAGATCTTGTTTTTTTTTTTGTTTCTTTGTTTTGTTTTTGTTTTTTTGTTTTTTTATTTAGTGTTGCCCTTCAGAGGCTACATGAGATATTTACATGTTTCCCAATAGACAAAAAAATACCAATTTACACCAACCATCCTGTTCAAAAGTTTACATCCCCCTACTCTTTATGTATAGGTATTGTGTTGCCTTCTTGAGCATCAGTGAATGTTCGCACCTTTTGTAATAGTCGCTTACGAGTCCTTCAGCTATCCTAACTATGAAAAGATGGACCTCAATATCATATAGTCGCTGTTGGAAAGGGGTCAAATATGCAGAAGATGCTGAAAAAGCAAAGTGTGCAGGACCTGGAGGATTTTTCTGAAGAACAGTGGGCAGTTTAATTGCTAACTTTCACAAAACATAAATGCAGTCATTGATCATCCAGCAATACACAGTATAAAGAATTAAGCGTATATAAACTTTTGAACTGGTTCATTTGTGTAAATTCAGTTATTACTGTGTATTGTGAACTATATGTAAACATCTGTTATGTGGAATAGCTTATTCAGGGCAGAACTAAATAAAAAACAGAATATGATTTTTATGATCCTTCTTTTTTAAAAAAAAATTTGTTAAAATTATTATCATTTTGAGGGGGCACAGTGGCTTAGTGGTTCGCACGTTTCCTCCGAGTACTCCGGTTTCCTCCCCCAGTCCAAAGACATGCGCTGTAGGTTGATTGGCATGTCCAAAAGTGTCCATATTGTATGAATGTGTGTGATTGGCACCCTGTCCAGGGTGTCCCCTGCCTTGTGCCCCCTGCCCCCTAGGATAGGCTTCAGGTTCCCCATGACCCAGTAAGGATAAGCAGTACAGAAAATGGATGGATTAACATATAGCAGATTCTGCTAGGTGTATGTAAACTTATGACCTCAACTGTATTTCTGGCTTGTTCATATTGACCTACTTCAATGCAGATAACTAGTTTTCAAAAAGAAATTCTACATGGCTCACAGCTCCAGGGTCCTGGGTTCAATCCTGAGTCAGATTACTGTCTGTGAGCAGTTTCAAATATACTTCCCGTGGGGTTTCTCTGTGTTCGTCCCACCTCACAAAAACCAGTAGGTGGTTTGGCAACTCTAAGGCTGTATTTACACTGCATGGTTCAAGTGACCTAGTTCCAATTTTTTTTCGGATATGACCCATGAACGTGGAAGCAGGACAAAAGCATATGGATATTCTCAGATCCATTTCAGGCCTCATTCATACGTGGAAATAAATCTGATATGAATTGGATACGTCCATTTGTGGCTGCCATGTAAGTGGACAGATCGGACATTCCCTGTCAATACGAGTCGTACGTCACTGAAAAAGCGATGGTGGTGAATGATGTGAACTCATGTAGACACCGACCGCAAAAACATGTAAATGCAGCATAAATAGCCTCTAGATATGAATGTGTGTGTGAATGTGTGTATCTTTGCTAGCCCTGTGATGGACTGGCATTCCGGCCTTGCCCTCAGTGTTCCTGGAATAGGCTTTGGATCCACTGTGACCTAAAGATGAATGACTGAAGATACTATTTATTTCTGTTTTGATTTGGATGTATGTTTGGAATCATTATTTTATTGAAAGCTCTTTGTATAGCAAAGTCGTAACATCCTGCCAGAGACAAAAGGCTAAACAGCAGCAGTAATGTTTTATTTGAATAATAATTTAATTTGAAATATTTTTTTTGTCATTATCATTAAGGGTGTCCATCATTTTGGAGCGCTACTGTAGTTTATGGTGAGATTCCATACATTTAAGAAACCCTGAGGATTTAATAAATTATTAATGAAAGCCATGTTCAAAAGTACCTTTATAACTGTCATGGTTGAAAGTTCATTGCACACGAATGTTACTCTTATGTGTACTTTTTGGGGGACTGCGCTTACTCAAACTTGCTACATAATTGCCTAACTGTTTCGTTTCGATGTGCACCACCTTTCCGTATACTGTGCACAGACAAAATAAAATCTTCTAAATACATCTCATTTACAGGTACAGTAGCTAAAGTCAGAACACAGTATAAAAACATGTTATGCTGTTACAGAATAGATAAGTTGTTGATAATGCAGTCTTTTGTGCAACCACAATAATAAAAAAAAAAGCCTGATAAGCTTGTGGCCATAAACATTCCTCATACCTTCGGACCTGAAATTGTTTGGGTTTTTTCCACATGTTATGTGATTAGAAGTTTTGCAAATGTTTTGCAACTTGTAAATAAAGTTAGTGGATCACCTACAGAATCAAACATCAGGTAAAAATGCTTGACTGAAGGCCTAGAGACACACGTAATACTACATAAGATTGGAGCACAGGAGCTTATGCTAGTACTGTTAATTCTTTCACACATGTACATGGTGTATGCCCACAGTATTGATATGTCTGTAGTATTAAAGCATTTATAGTGTAATATATAAACACTGGGCAGCTGAAGTTGAAGTCACCACAAGGTGACATGGGGAAGCTTTGAATGAACCAGTGCACTAAATGTACTTAAAAACAATTAAGAATTTAAAAAAATAAATAAATTAAACACCACGTGCCTCACTGTCTCCAGAGTGAAGTGTGTGCTGACAACAAATGGAAACCTTTTATTGTCTGCAGAGCAAGCTTCAGTGACTCCCTACAGACTCCCCAGAAATGAATTTTCAATGTATTCCTTTCAGCCTCCTGAGCTTTACTTTGCTGCACTTCTGAAAATATATGCTGGTACATGAGGAAGTGTGTGTCAAACCTACACATTTTGTTTAATGGTTGTTTCTTCACCTACCTTGGGCTCTGTGCTGTGAAATGTGATATAGCTACATTCATATTTTTTTCTCTAATAGCATATTCTCACAAAAGTGGTTGATAAAAATGGGTCACAGTGATGACTCTATGACTCTGCCACTATGCTCTTTTTGCAGGATTTTATTACCTTACTCAACTGCTACCCTTTTCAAGACTGGAAGCCTTTTTTTTAAAAAACTGATCTCTTTTCTGGCAGTAAAGCACTTGGATATCTAGACGCAGAAAGTGCTTCCTTTCAACATATATCTGAATTGAACTGCCTGTGTTCCACACAAACATCAAAAGCTTTACATTGATATGTAAAGTAATTTTAAAATAGTGGAAGTTGCTCAACCTATGAAAATATATGATGTACATAATTGTGAGCATACCATAAGTTCTGCTAACAAGATTAGTCAAAGGCAAATATCCTCTTGTTTCTGGTATTTCGTGATCACCCTAATGAGACTGACAGATATATAAGCAATTTATTGTACTGGATTGGTGGTTGCTAAGTAAATCAGAAGGTCTCTTTTAAGGGTTTTAAGGTATTTAAACAGACACCATTATTTGTCTTCATGTTCTGTTTCTGGATTATGATGTAGCAGACAAACTCATTACAACTGGTTTACAAACTATAATAGAAACACACAAACACCCCCCCCCCCCACCACCACCAGGTTCTTTGTTCATGATGTCATGTAAAATTTATGTTAATCTGAACATTTACATACATTACAAGGAATACAATAGATAATCAGATAATCAATTAATTACATTACTGTATAATTTTTTTTTTTTAAAGTTTGAATTCAGTCTTAAAGAGATCAGTTTTATATAAAGGAAACTAAATGAGTGTTTCCTTGCTTTATAATTAATTTTACTCCATTATATCAGCATCATAATGTAAAAATACAATTCTTTTACAGTCTTTTCTTTTGATAGTGCCAACACTTAAACAACACTGACCTAAAAGTGACATTTGCAATGAAGATAACTTCTAATCATTTATACTTTTATGGCCCTCCACGTGTATGTGCTATCTGGTTGTAATGTTAGATTAAAGGCACATAGTATAGCCTATTTGACACACCCTGTCATCTGTGACAGAGGGCAAAAACAAGGGGTAAGAGAGAGAATAGTATAAGCCCTCTGGTTTGTTTGGAGAATTATTTAGGGCTAGGCATTTTTTTTTTGTATTGTTTCAAGTATGTTTTATATTTTTGTTTGTGAACAATGAACTTTTCATGAGTGTGAGCAGGGACTCCAGCAAGACTAGCTATGACAGCATAACTAAAAGGGAGAGCCAGAAGGTAACACAGATATGAGTGAAAGTGGGGAGGCGCCAGCATCCAAACATCTCAGTTCACCACAACACTTTATGCCTGTGAGCCGTCTAGATCTGCTCCTTTACCTAAGAAAAAAACTATTCACAAAAACTTGAGTAAACAAATATGTTTTCAGCCTGGACTTTAACACTGAGACTGTGTCTGAGTCCTGAACGCTAATTGGAAGGCTGTTCCATAACTGTGGGGCTTTGTAAGAGAAAGCTCTTCCCCCACTATAGCCTTCACTATTCGAGGTACCAACAAATAGCCTGCACCTTTTGATCGAAGTAGGTGTGGCGGATCATAGAAGACCAAAAGTTCGCTCAAGTACTGTGGCATGAGACCATTCAGCACCTTATAGGTAAATAGTAGTATTTTATAATCAATGCGAAGCCAATGCAGTGTGAATAAGATATGGGTGATGTAGTCATTTCTTCTGGTTCTAGTAAGGACTCTTGCAGCTGCATTCTGGACTAACTGGAGTTTGTTTATGCTCCTACTGGAACATACAGACAGTAAGACATTACAGTAATCCAGTCTAGAGGTGATGAAAGCATGAACTAATTTTTCTGCATCATGTAGTACTTCAGTCTTGTCAGAATTAAGTAAGAGGAAGTTAATAAGCAGCAACTTTATTAAGCTGGTGTCTGTCATCTGGCTTTGCGGAAACATACAGCTGTGTATCATCAGCATAACAGTGGAATCTAATTCCATGTTTACGAATAATTTGACCCAGAGGTAGCATATATAAAGAAAAAACAGTGGGCCTAAAACAGAACCTTGTGGAACACCAAATTTTACCTCAGTATGCACAGAAAAATGTACATTTACATCTACAAACATCTACAAAAGGGCCGTTCCCTTAATGCCAACAACATTTTCTAGTCTACCAAGGAGAATAGTATGATCAATTTTATCAAAAGCTGCACTAAGGTCAAGCAACACAAGCAAGTAGACACAACCCTGATCAGAGGCCAATACTAGGTCATTTACCACTTTAACCAGTGCTGTCTCTGTGCTATGATGAGGCCTAAATCCGGACTAATATATTTCATGAATGTTATTCCTATGTAGGTACGAGCATAGCTTATGTGCTACAACATTTTCTAAGATCTTGAAGACAATGGGGAAATTTGATATTGGCCTATAGCTTTACAATTGACAGGGGTCGAGGTCAGGTTTTTTAATCAGTGGTTTAATAACCGCTAATTTAAATGATTTTGGTACATAGCCAGTGCTAAGTGAAGAACTGATTTTTAGAAGGGGTTTGATTACTTCTGGAATAATCTTTTTGAAGAAACATGTAGGTAAGGGATCTACTATACAAGCTGATGATTTTGATGAAGAAATTAATTAATTTAGTTCGTCTCTTGAAGGGGAGTAAAGCATTATAATCATTGATCTGATATTGCTATATTATTATCTAGAGGGTTAGTTATTAAATTGTCTGGTTTTAAATTAATAGTCTGAATTTTTTGTCTAATATTTTCAGTGTTGCCAATTATAAAATTCAGGCAATCGTCGCTGCTATATAATAATTGTGTGCAAGTTTCTGTGCTGGCTATAGTCCTAGTTAATTTTGCTATAGTATTGAATAAGAATCTAGGATTATTTTTGTTATCTTCGATTAAGATGGAGAGATAGACTGATCTAGCAGCACTAAGAGATTTTCTATAGTTCAGGAGGCTCTCCTTCCATGCTGTTTGAAATACTACCAAATTGGTTTGATGCCATTTATGTTCTAATTGTCGAGTGGTCTTTTTTAAGGTACATTTAATCATTACACCAGGGTGCTATCTTCTTCTCTCTAATTATTTTTATTTTAAGTGGAGCCACCTTATCTAGCATGTAGCGGAGCATTGACACTAAGCATTCAGTCACCTGATCAAGTTCTTTGGGATCTGACAGTGATTCAGTCATAGTTGATATCTCTGGGAGCTTATTGGTAAAACTCTGTGCAGTAGCTGATGTGAATGTATGTTTGATGTGGTAGCTTGGCAAGGTGCATATATTATAATCAATACACAATTTAAACGAGATGAGATAATGATCTGAGATAGCTTCAGACTATGGAAATGGGAATATATTTTCTATATTTAATCCGTATGTTAGTAAAGGTCAAGATTGTGACCACCATTATGAGTGGGTCCTATTACATTCTGATTGACCCCTACTGAAGCTAGAATAGACACAACCGCTGTACTCAGTGGATCTTCTGTGTTAAAATGAATATTAAAGTTGCCAACAATTAATGATTTGTCTGTAGAAACAACCAGGGTTGAAATAAAATCTGCAAATTCACCAAGGAATTCAGAATATGGCCCTGGGGGTCGAGAAATAATAATTAGTGGAATCGACTTGGTAGAATTGTTTTGTGGCTACATATGTTATACTAGTATGAAGAATTTCAAGAGTTGAATTTATGACTTGGTTTTTGTGTGACACCTAGATTATCATTATAAATGAGTGCGACACCTCCTCCTCTGCCAGTTAGACGAGGCTGATGTATATAACTGTATCTAGGAGGGCTAGCTTCATTTAGTGCTATATACTAATTTGGTTTAATCCATATTTCTGTTAAACACATTATGTTAAACTCCTGATCAGTAATGGTTTCATTAACAATAAGTGCTTTAGATGTAAGAGATTTAATACTTAACAGTCCTAGCTTCAGATCAAAGGTGAGGGCTGTGCATTCAGTAGGATCTAATTTTATGTACATTTTTATGTTAATAAGTTACTAAAACAAACTTTCTGAATATTTCTATATTTTTGTTTAGCTCAGGGAACAGACATAGTCTTGAAATTGTGGAAGCTAGGTGACAACTTAGTGGAGTTAGCAGACGATCTGTTTAGCCTGCTTGTCTGCTCCCTGGCCTTGGCTATGGATTGTCAATGATTACCTAGACCTGTTCTGAGACTATGTACTATGCTGCAAGAAATGAGAGCAGCACCTTCCTGAGTGCGATGGATACCATCCCGCCCTAACAGGTCAGCCTTCCCCTCAAAATTACTCCAATTATCTATTTATCCAATTATCACCTGGACATCCAGCAGTTCAGCAACCATAACCTTCTGTAAGCAACATCGCCATGCCGCATTGGAATGGAGCCAGAGCATACTACTGCATCAGACATTAACTTTCGCTAATTTACACCCCTTTATAACGTTATTCTTGTAACCTGTGACTGATGAAGGCGTATGTCATTGGCTCCTACATGAATAACTAGCTTTGAAAACCTGTGCTTGCCTAAAACCAAGCTTAAGTTAAAGCTGCAGGAGCCCCTAAAGGCCTAGCTAATTTCACATGCCTTAAGATAGAGTCTCCTATAAAGAGAGCTCTTTCAGGTTTCTCAGTGGGTGCTTCACCGAGGAGAGTAAACCTTTTCATTGTTTGCCTGCCGCTGTAAGGCTTCTCAGTGAACAGGCACTGAGGACTTTGTGAATTTGCGTCAGAGGTAGGGCTCAGTTTATATATATCTGTTCCAAAGATTGAGCTGCGTCAGTCAGACAGCAAATAAGAGTTCCTGCATCTTATCAGATGCTAACCAGAACAGGTAGACTGTATGCACTTCAGTAAGGAAAATCCTGCTGCATTGATGTCATCCAAACACTGGTGTTCCCATAGAAATTTCTAAGCCTGTTTGTTATTTTTAAGATTTATTGATATTAGGCCCTACTTTTATTTTTGTTTAAGCTTAATTTTATTCAAATATAAATATATATCTGAATACAATAATGGATGACATAATTGTGAGTTTTATAAACTATATGAAGAAGTGTGTTTTAAATTGTGTGGCTTTAGAGAAACAAGATGCTCCAGAGCCAAAGCACACACTAATGTGTAGAACAAATAGCTTTACTGAAACCCAAAGTGCAATGATATATGAAACCATGACAAAAGCATAGGTGTGAATTATAACACAACTGTATTTAGCAAACGTGTGACAAGAAACAAGTGTGCATTCAACATATTCTCATTCAAGGCAGTATACAACTAATATTGACAGTATACAACTAAAATATTTGAGCATGCATAATATCTGTACAAAGCACAGCAAATCTTAAGACCTAAAATAAGCTACACACAGCTTATCTTGTACACAATGCTACTGTTTACAGCAGGGCTGTCTTGACTAATGAGATTATTTCCACATTTTGGTGAGCTTTATTTTGAAATGAAAGATGTAATAAATATTTCAGTGGTCTTGTTTTGAACAGCTCTATTTTGTGTACCCTGCTATGAAGTCCCACTCTTGTGAGCTCACTAAATCAAAGAAGAGAATCACACTTTTAACCCTCTACATTGCTGTAAACAACACTGATTATTAATTCATGAGCATACTATTGTGTTGTATTGTAATGCATTGTAAATTAGTTTATTCAGTAACCTAGTACATAAACGTGTTCCAATTAAACCACAAAACCTGCATGTGACTATCCACCCAGGGTTTAAGACTAAGATTTAAAAAAAAGTTCAATAACTCATAGGTAACTTTGCAGGGATTAATCAGGAGTGAATGAGTGGTACATTAACACCTAAGACACTACTATGTACTACTAAGAAATATTAGGTAATTACTCAGTACATAATAATAATAAAGTAATGGTTTGGTAGTTTACTATGAACAAGCAATAATTATCAAATTAAATCATCTCATGAAGTACCATCTTACCTACCTATTGAAGGACTACTGATACATCTAGCCTACTCTAACAGATCATGAAGTCAAGTATAAATGTTTTTTAATCCTTGGATATTAAAAACATGAAAAGTGCTCAGAGGAGGCAGAAGTGAACAGACCCTGTATTCACCACTGTCCATTCTGAGCTCTCTTTGAAGATTTATATGCGTCATACGTATTTAAAAAATGCTTACAAATGATAAAACACTAAAACATTAATGTCTAGTAGAATAGATACTATCTTACCTCACAACATTCTTTTATGCAGAAGTAAGTCTGTCCGTGTTCCTTCTGAATAATCACAAATCAGAATCACATAACTCTGCGTATGTGTCTTACTTCCATAGTCTTTGAGATATTGTTTTCAAATATTAAGGAATAAGTAAGTAATTTGGATGTTAGATAATGACTGAAGTGTTACTGCAAAATTCCTTAGGAGTTAATGATGTTAATGACTAAAAGGTTGCTGTGTCCTTCCCTAGGAATGATGATCTGGAACAGTATTGTTAAGTGAATCACATGATAACACAGTACTAATTACTAGTTAGCTAGTAGTTCTCCAGAAGTTATATAAGACATTTCATGCTGAATTACCAAACCATTACTTCATTATTACTATACTGTAATTATCAGTAAATCGCTAGTATTCATTAGTGGTTAATGTTAGTGACAGAAGTGTTAACATAGTACTAGTCATTCATTCCTGCTTAGTCATGGTATACAGTAGTTACTTATAAGTTACTGACATACTGAAGGCTTTTTAATGGAAATTGGGCCTCCGTGTATGTAGTTGGTATTATTACAGTATTGTAAAGTATTTTTTTTTTATAAAACTGAATCCAAAATGTAATTTTAGTTAAAAAAGAAATGCACGTATGCCAGACATTTGGGTGTGTCACAAACTAATGAGCCTCTGCCATAAACTATGCATGTACAACTCAGTCTAGTTGAGTCACTTACTTTTCCTTTTTCCAGTCTCATGGAAGAAATGGTTTCCTGAGTCATCACACCATCATAACTGGTAAAAATGATTTAAACATCACAGTAATGAAGGACTTTGTCTGTTCTAAGTCATATTGCACAACACACTAACCTCATGCTCTGTTTTAATGCCACTTGGAGATGAGTTTGAAGCAGAGCACTCTCATTACATCCAGCTCTGTTTAGTCATTGCTATTTCCATTTTATTTGGCACCATGATATCAATCATCAGACATTTCTCCACTTCAAAGCTATGAGTTCTTTCCAGTTGTCTAAACCACCTGATTACAATAAAGTGCAGTCAAATACAGTAATCAATAATGTGTTTCACTGCATACCAACTTATTGAAATAGTAGCTTTATAGATCATTGTATCAACATTTTGTAATAATATCTCTTCATCTGATAAGGTTGGTGGTTTCGTGGATTAGAGGATTAGGAAATGGATTACTGTAAAATGTAGGTAAGAATGTTTTTGTCACTTCAAGCTGTAATCTTTGAATGCTTGTTAGCTTTGAATGAGTCATGATCAAATAATGGTGAATCTATACCCACCCACTAGACTCACAAAGCGAGATAACCTTTTGTTTATTTCAAATGTAAGCATGTTGTTTTGTTTACTGTATGCGAATCCATACTGATAAAAATGCTTCTTACTGGCTGGATAGAAAATATTTTAAGATTAAATACCACAGTTGTGAGCACTCAGTCCAGCTACTAACTATTTTTATGAAGAGTACTTTATGATGGGGTTGAAAATGCCAAGTGTGTCCTTTTTGTTGTCTTTCATATGTGCTCTAGTTCAGCCCAGTCCATGGGTTTTTCTCTCACACTGGTTGCTTGCCACATGGCAGTTTTTTTTTTTATAGATCGGTGACGAAGGTGCTGCGTATCTCCAGCTGTACAGGCGACTGGTGAGAGCCACTTATTCCACACTGCCTGGCAACCAGAGGATGCTGTTACCAGCTGAAATTGGTTAACACCATGGTGTGTGAAGACAATCTGCCCTAGATTAAACATTTATAAAAACAGCTTGTTCGCCAATTATCTGTTTACTCTCTCAGTAACAGTTTTAAGTAACTGTCAAGTATGTCCTTATTATCCACTACACAAAAAAAGACATTTTAATGAGAATACTCATAGTTAAACACACTAGTGCACAATCAATACAATTATAAGCCATCTAAAATAATCCAGGGCAGCTTCTGAAATGCTTGCTGGGATTTTCAGTGGGAAGCCACTATATTGAGGGAACACTATACAGTGGGAAGCCACTGTGTGTAGATATAACACGTACAGCTGCATTAAGTTGTATTGAGGACATTTAATAATATGGGGCACCTGCAAATTATATCCTGTTATTATTTATATATTTAGCTTATCACTCGGAACAGCAGACTCTTAGCTCTAGTTTATATAAGTCTGGTTTTGCCTCTATGAAGCATGTGCCCCTGACATAAAAATGCATCCTGTAACATGTTACAGAGGAAACTCAATCATTATGCAGTGCTTTTGTTCTGAAGGCTAAATGAACTTTCTCCAGTGAAACCTTGAAAGAAAAAAACATTAACATTAATATAAAACAAAATATGTACTCATGTATAAGGTCATGTTGAGTTAAAGGATAATGTCGCTTTTATTATCACTTGGTAGCCAGTAACCCCCTTGCACTGCTAATATACACTTGGTACTGATGTGGATTTAACAATTGTTTTGCTGTTTAAAGGAAGAATAAAAACTTTAACCAAAAGAGCCAGTGCACACAAGAAAATTCACAATGGAAACATACACATGAGAATTTATCTTGAGTGGAAAAAGCCATGTCTTTCCACCCATGGCTTATCACTCTCTGTAAAACTTTATCAAGTCAAACTGACTTAAAGACAACACACTCAAGTACATGTACTTGAAAAATAGGCCATCTCATCAAGTTCAGAACTTTCCAACCAACTGCAGGAGCAATCAAAGATTGCAATTAAAGATTGGTATACACACACATACACACAGGCACACACAGGCACACGCGCGCGCGCACACACACACACACAGGCAAAAGTAAAGGGGAATGATGCTGTAAATTATTGTATCATTTAAAAACAGTAGAAAAGACAGAAATAGCTAAATGTTACTTTGTCTATCAGTAATTACTAATCGTGTTGAAGTAATATTTTATCTATTAATTTAGGTGGCAGAGTTATTATTACTGTTGTTGTTGTTGCTGTTGTTGTTGTTGTTATTATTATTATTATTATTAGACACATAAGGTTATAGAACATACACCCCATTCTGTCTTTTCCTTCTTGATCATTTTCATTCACATCATTCTAAAAAGCATTGGAGCTGTATTTGACAGAAAGACACGTTAACAACGCCGCATTATACACAGTATTTTTCCAAGTTGTTTTGATATAACTCCAGAGGTGAAGTCTCTCTGATGCTTTAAACCCCGCTCCAAGTGAGAGTGGGCGTGTCCACACGCACCAAACAACTCCAAAAGGGATTTCCGTAACGAAGAGTAGTCATGAATTATTCATGAGCCATCGTCCAATCAGAAAATTTATGCAAATACGAATACTATAAATGGTTCAGACAGAGCGCAAAGCGGTTCAGACAAGTCACGAATTAGAAAGTACGTGCGGTAAATTGATATCTAACGAAAAAAAAAACGATCTAAAGACCTCGAAACTTTTACAAGCAACCAATACAAATTTTTGAGATTAAGAAATAGCAAAGTTAATGAGTTTTTAGAGTTTAAGACTTTACGTTAACTGTAAGTGAACTGTTTTTTGCTGTATCCTGTTCAGCGCTTGGAAGACGCCGACATCTTTTAGGGAGCTGAGTATTTTTTTCCCCCGGCTGTTTACTTCTGTCTCTCATGGCCATGTCAGTCGGTGACACGTCGGAGCAAACTCGGCGATTCTGTGTCTTGTCTTGGGAGCAGGTGCAGCGTTTGGACTCTATTCTTGGTGAACCGGTCCCTATTCACGGACGTGGAAACTTCCCGACACTTTCTGTTCAACCCCGGCAAATCGTCCAGGTAAAAACACAGACCTTTATGGCCTTGATGTAATATTGATTAGTGACCTCTCTCTCTCTCTCTCTCTCTCTCTCTCTCTCTGTGTGTGTGTGTTTACTACAAAACCTACACGTAGGCTAAATGTAAATCGTTGTGATTTGCTTGTAGTCCAAAGTGCAAATGCTTTCATTTCCGTTTCTTAATCAGGCCTCCAACCATTAACACGTTTTTTTTTATAGTGAACAAAGATGTTTTATTTGCCATTTAATATTACATATCCACTGCATAGGCCTACACAGAGGCCAAATTTAATAAATTTTATGGAAAAATAGGGATTGATCACTAACTTCCACTTTAGGTTTAGGTTTGTTTAGGTTGTATGCTGTGTGTGTGCACAGTGTGCAAGTTTTAACGTTTCAAGTATTGGATAAGCAAAACATTTTTAGCCTTTGCCCCTTGAGTCTTGCTTAGATGATTGAACTGCTATATTAATGACTCAGGTGTTTCTTTAAATGCCCACCCCCACGCTACTCCACCCCCCACCCGGCCCCTTGGGACGTCAGTCTGGCATGGTTTCCCCAAGTCCCTCACAGAGAATCTTTATGTCAGTCAGGGGAATCCTGCGTTTTCCAAAGTCCTTCTGAAACCTAGGAGACCCTTGTTTCTATCTGTTTCTTATTTATGTGTAAAAGCAAAACATCTTTTGATGTAAAATTTACATGTACACTACATATACCCTAAATGTACCCTATGTTGGTTCTGGGATCATAATCAAATTTCTTTCCAGTTAATAACCCTAACCACTTAATGAAAGTGACTGGCTAGTAGACTGATTTAAAATAGACTGTTAAAAATATAGTGGATGTTCTAGTGATGTGGTGTTTTATAAAGGCACCATCCACTTGAAGCCATTGCAGACCCACATATTCGTGCCATATTAATACAGGTCAGTCAAGCTTTGCTTGAACCTTTCAAATCCAGATAGCTTTCAACATATCAAAAATGTTGTAAGGAAGCTTACACTAACTAGTTCTCGTAAGCTCCTCCTCCACCTAGGAAATGAAACATGAAACTTAAAGAATGATCAGCTTGGACAACACAGACACATGCGCACAATTTTTAATGCTTAGGGCTTACTTTTTTTACTGGGTAGGTGTCTTCTTAATGATAGCTTTTATGTAATTATCCAATTACATTTGACTGAAACATATCTGTGTTTTAAGGACAAAAAAAGATACTATGTAATTATGTCATTGTGGCTTTACATCAATACTTATACTGATGTCCTGAAGCAGAGGTGTTCATGGTAGAATTATAGCTTACAGAAATATAAAATCCAGTATCTCAAAATATTACAATAAAGAATTTATAATACAGAAATGTCAACCTGAGAAGAGCTCTAATCAGCTAATTAACTCAAAACACCTGCAAAAGTTTCCTGAGTCTTTAATCTCTCAGTCTGGTTCAGTACACACAACCACAATCATGAGGAAGATGAAAGTAAATTATGCATTTCATTTGGAAATCAAGGTCCCAGAGTCTGGAAGAAGAGTGGAGAGGCACAGGATCCAAGTTGCTTGAAGTCCAGTGTGAAGTTTCCACAGTCAGTGATGATTTGGGGTGCCAGGTCATCTGCTAGCGTTGGTCCACTGTATTTTCTCAAGTCGAGAGTCAATGCAGCGTCTAACAGGAGATTTTCGAGCACTTCATGCTTCCATCTGCTGACAAGCTTTATGGAGATGCTGATTTCCTTTTCCAGCAGGACTTGGCACCTGCCCACAGTGCCAAAACTACTAGTAACTGGTTTGCTGACCATGGTATTACTGTGCTTGATTGGCCAGCCAACTCACCTGACCTAAACCCCATAGAGAATCTATGAGACACCAGACCCAACAATATAGATGAGCTGAAGGCTGCTATCAAAGCAACTTGGGCTTCCATAACACCTCAGCAGTGCCACAGGCTGATCGCCTCCATGCCACGCCGCACTGATGCAGTAAATTATGCAAAAGGAGCCCCGAACAAATATTCAGTGCATAAATTGACATACTTTTCAGAAGGTCGACATTTCTGTATTATAAATTCTTTATTCTAATACTTTGAGATACTGGATATTTGTGAGCTGTAAGCCGTAATCATCAAAATTAAAACAAAAAAAGGCTTGAAATATTTCACTTTATGTGTAATGAATCTAGAATATATGAAAGTTCCACTTTTTTCAATTAAATTACAGAAAAAATAAACTCTTCCACAATATCCAAAAATTTTTAGATGCACCTGTATGGTCCTGGATTTTAGAGTTGCAGTTTCTCAGTGTTTATGTAACATTACACACTGTGACTGTAGAAGTATACAAGATAAAGTATGCAGGATAAAAGTTTAAGTGTGTCTACTAGGTTCTGCACTTCTGTGCTCTTGAATATCAATATATAATGGTTTCATATTAGCGTTTCTTATTTCTTTAAATTGTTACATTTCAAACAGCAAATTTCCATCAGGCCCATTTGCTAAAATTTGCAATGATTTTGTCCCAAACAGTAATAAAAGAATAAAAGAATAATACCTAAACTGACTTGATATTGCGATGTTAAAGTAAAAAAGAAGTCATAATAGAGCTGAGCAAGAAGCTGAGATATGTAAAAAGCCACGTATAGACCTTCCAGCCACTACTGAGCTCCAAAAGCCTCAGCCTGACCTAATATTTATAAATAGTAGGGTAATGATCTGACTGAGTGGAGTTAGTGTTTGTTTTTTTACTTGACTAATGCTAATCCAACAGAGTAGTTACACAGGTTCACACTTTACTTTTCACCCACTGGGTGTATTCCACAAAGAATGCTAACTCTTATTTAAACAACCCTGGCAAATATCCAGCAAGTTTAGTTCCACAAAAGGAAGCTAATCTTAAGCCATCGTTGCTTGGTTACTATGACAACATGGGTATTTGGACAAACACACTCTGTGTTAAGTAAATAGTGAAGCTTAGTTTAGCAGCTTGATCACTTCTACTGGTCAAGCCACATGATGTCAAACATAGATATAAGAAACAATAGATAGCTTATATCTCATACATATTCTAAGTTCATGAGACAGTTTTTAATACTTACATATGGATAAGATATTAAAGCTACTGCTTGCATACAGGTTGTCTAACTGAGCCAAAATGATTTGCTTCTGACTAACTTTACCATGGTAAAATGCAGGTTGTAAAAACAGTGGCCTGTGGTAAAGCTTATTGCAAGATCATCCGTATTGTGTCCGTGGATTGAAAATCCAGTGGATGAGGGAGTGTGTAAAGCATTCAGGACACCACTTTCTATATCATTTCAGGATAGGGGAGATCCTCTAGCATTTCCAGTGGAGATCTTGTGATTGCTGAGATTGTAGAATTACTGAAACCAAGTGTATGATGTAGAAGTACGAATTCCTCCCAGAGGCTCGCCTTGCACTCAAGCATAGCCTTAAATATGCCTTCTTGAATGATTATATTATTTAATTACTAATCTTGTTCTCTTGTTCCTGGCTTGGTCATAGCTTACTGACTAAAGTGTAAGCACATATACAGTAAGTGCATATAAAGGTTTTCTTAAGTGTTTGGCCACTGATTTTTGTCCCATGAAATTTCTATGCCACTATTAATACTCGGGGGATTTTTGTTTTGTGTAATTCAGTGTTTTGTGTAGGTAGACTATTTTGATTCAGTTGAGTCAGCTGCAGGTCAGGGTGTATACCTTTTATGTAAAACTTTTGGCCCCTCACAGTTTCTTCCCTGCTCTCCACTCTCTTCCACACTCATGTTAAATCAGACTATCTGAGGGAACATTTCAGTTGACTACATAAGGGCCGTATAATCAGTCATGGCTTGGTTCCCTTATGGAAATTGTATAAACAGTATTATATTGTAGGTATACTGCATTTCAAAATGAAAATGTAATGTGTTGTAATTTAACACGCGGTAAATTAGATTTTCTGTGGGTTGAATGACCACTGACCCTTGTGGAGGAAGGGAATGCAGCCTACTTGTGATGACCTTAAACACACTCGAGGTCATAGACAGGTTTAGCGCATTAACCTATGACTCTATAAATAGTATCTCGCAGGGTTTCAACATTTACAAAGGCTTACCCTTCATTCACATTACAATATCATATAAAATTGATAAAAACAAACAGTAGCAAATCATTTCGCTAATCGGAAACTGCTTGCTCAAACTATTTTGAGAAATGTTTGCTTTCTTGCTAAAGATAAACTAAAATAATGATCTAATTCAGTGGGTATATTTGCAAGATTAGTAAGTAAACCTGTTTATCTAGGGTAACATTTACCTTACAGTTACCTCTCTCATATGAAGTCTGATTCAGCGACTTCAGGAAATGTTCACAATCAATAAGAGTGGAAGACAAGGTTGCAAAAAAAGTGGACCAAGTAAACTAATAGAATAGGGTTGTTTTATATAATAGCATTGAGATGATTGCTAAATTGCTAGAATCAGTCTGTATTAAAAACATGTCATGTGGTTTCAGGTTGGATAGTTAAGTTCACCAAGAACAAATTTTTCTAAATTTGTCTTTGTGTTTCTAGGTTGTGCGAACACGGCTTGAGGAGCGAGGCATCACTGTGCGGGATGTGAGACTGAACGGTTCTGCTGCCAGTCACATTCTGCACCAGGACACAGGACTTGGATACAAGGACTTAGACCTAATTTTTGGCATATCACTGTCTGATGACCAGGCATTCCATCTGGTTAAAGATGTGGTTCTGGACTGCCTGCTTGACTTCTTGCCTGAGGGCGTCAGCAAAGAGCGCATCAATGCACTCACTCTGAAAGAGGCCTATGTGCAGAAGTTGGTGAAGGTGTGCAACGATTCAGACCGCTGGAGTCTCATATCTCTGTCCAACAACACAGGCAAGAACGTGGAGCTCAAGTTTGTGGATTCTCTGAGGCGCCAGTTTGAGTTCAGCGTGGACTCATTTCAGATTGGCCTGGACTCGCTGCTGCTCTTCGATCGCTGCTCTGAGACGCCAATGTCCGAGAGCTTCCACCCCACTGTGTTGGGGGAAAGCATGTACGGTGACTTTCAGGAAGCTCTTGGCCACCTTCATCATAAAATCATTGCTACACGCAGCCCAGAGGAGATCCGGGGTGGAGGACTTTTAAAGTACTGCCACCTCCTGGTGCGGGGTTTCCAGCCCAAGTCAGAGGCTGAGATGAAATCACTCCAGCGCTACATGTGCTCTCGGTTCTTCATTGACTTTCCAGACATTGGAGAGCAGCAGAGGAAGCTGGAGGCCTACCTGCAGAACCACTTTGTGGGCATGGAGCACAAGCGCTACAGCTGCCTCACCACACTCTACCATGTGGTTAACGAGAGTACTGTGTGCCTGATGGGCCATGAGAGACGTCAGACGTTGAACCTTATCTCCATGTTGGCACTGCGGGTGCTTGCTGAACAGAATGCCATACCCACTGTCACCACGTGTTACTACCAGCCTGCTCCTTATGTACGGGATATAAACTTCAGTAACTACTACATAGCTCATGTGCAGCCGCTGGTTCACCCCTGCACTAACTCTTACCAGACTTGGCTGCCCTGCAAATGACCCACAGAACTTGAAAAGAGTTAGAACCATTAAAAAAAAAACCCTTGAACTGGATAGCTGTCCCACCCAACTTCTTGTGGCGTGATATGGGTGCACAGTAAATTCCCTTCTTGTTTTAGTCTCCTCAATGGAAATGAGATTATAAGCAATGGCATCCTGAAATTATTTTTCAGTAAAATGAGTGAAGTAGACTGATAATTTACTGCTGTATGTCTGACATGAGCCAATCCTATTGCATGTTCTTTTGCACTCACAGAAATTCATTTTGCTGACTGGATACAGGACAGTTGGTCTTTTTCAAATGTAGCAATTATTATGTCTTGGATCTGCAGCACTTTTTGTTGACCTATGGGACAAAAGGCTGCATTTTTTTTGAGGTGATGTTAAAAAGTTAACTTTTTACTTTTGCCTGGCTGTGGTTCAATCAATCTGTTTTCTTCTGTTTAAAGGACCAAAGGCATTTTATTTTTTTTTAAGAAGGGAATGTTTAAAGCAATTCTAAGTGCCTAAAACAAAATCCATGTACAAAAAGATGAGAACTTTGTGCTCTCATGATTTCTTGTATCCTATATTTTCAGGGATAGAAGCATGTATTTTCATGTGATTAAAAAAAAATAACTACCAAAATCCATCCTAAAGTGTCCCTGATATGGTTAATTTTTCAAAGTAAAGCAATGTAACATTTCTCAACAACTGCATTTTGTAGTCAGATAAGCTATGTATACTGAACTGAAAGTTATGGGCTGAATATGTGGCATGTTTTAGCTCAGGTGATGGATCCATTACAGTTCCGGCGCATGAAACATAAGGATCCTTTCTAAAGCACAATGACTTCTCTTTCTAGTCTGACACTAAACCTACCTACAATGGCCTTTTTGTTCCTCTACCCATGTTTCTGCTGGAATCTGAATCAAATTACCTGAAAATTGATGCTATACTTATGTTTGCTAAGTTTGTCTCCTTGAGGGGGTTACTGAATTGAGACTGATAATATAGCAGATGATTATCTTGCTAAATCTAGCTAGAAAATCGGTAATGATAATGACTGAGGTAAGAATGGATGAATAGATTTCCAGCCTACAGGCATATAGGCAATGGGGCTATTGACCTGTAATATGCACATCTCCTATTTACTGGTTATTGTGTAATTATGAATATGATATCAAAATATATTTTAGTTGCCTACCTGTATACAGTGAAGTTTCTGGAAAGCTATTAAGAGAATTTGAATATGGACAATATAGTTGGCTTACATGTTAAAACATCCCTCTGTACATTCTTTCTGATCTTTTCCTTTAAAGGGCAGAGCTGCAACTCTTCTTGCCAGCATGTCTGGCATTATGCGAAGACATACAGGCCATTTAATCTCTTTTCCTTTGGCATATTCTGATCACACATGTAATCTCTGTTTAGCAAACTCAAGATGGAATTTCATAGTCAGGGATTAAAAAAAAAAGAAAAGAAAAAAAAGTAGATTACTGACTCCATGTCTGGAATGGATCCATGTGAAGTTTATACATAATGTAATCCTATTGTCACTGTTTGCAGATAGTCAGGTTTATCCTTTTGAGCTTGTGCATGATTGAACACACATTTATAATAACTTATTGTGTAACAAAAAGGGGATTCTTGTGTTTAGCTTAACTGGATGGTCAAATAGAACCTCTTGTTAATCTTTGGTTACATTTGGTTAATACATGATCAGCCAGTAAAATGTAAATTCATACATAAAGCAATAAAATGTCAAACAAGATTTATATTACAATTATGTTTATAAAGTTATTTATGTGCCTTATATTCAAACTGATCAACTATTTCCAACTAAGTCTTGTTTGGACAGACAGGCACAGCATACCACAGCAATGTTTCAGGAGTTCCACATTAAATCAAATTATGTTTTAATGTGTGCTTTTAACAGGCAAAGAAGTGTTTCACTGACTCACTGAGCTTCTGGCAAAATGCTAGTCTGGGGCAGTGGTCATTCCACTGAGTTATAAAACCTGCAGCAGTTTAAATCAGCAGTGGAATATATGATCTCTTCTGCTGGCAATAAGCCTAGGAAAAGCAATAGATGTGCCACTGACTTAGACCATCTCTTTTGACATTAGGCAATACAGTTGTAAGATTAAAATGCATCTCTGTCTTAGACACACAAAACTTGTTCATGTGCTTGGGGATTCCCTTGATGGCACGTACATTCACTGAGTACTTTATTAGGATGACTATGCTAATACAGGGTATGGCCTATGTTTGCTCTTAAAACAGTTTAAATTCTTCGTGGCGTGGATTCCACAAGATGTTGGAAACATTCCTTTGAGATTCTGGTCCATATTGACATCACACAATTCCTGCTGATTTTTCAGTTGCACTTTCATGCTGTGAATCACGTGCTCTACCACATCCCAAAGGTGTGCTACTGGATTCAGATCAGGTGACTGGGACGACACTGAAAAACACTGAAGAACACTGAACTCATTCATTTTCATGAAACCAGTTTTTACAGTTAATTCCATACCAATGTACTTTTAAAAAATTGTGAAAACTATTGAGTTTTAATGGCATAATCTTGACATTGCACTCTTTGTTCTTCGCTCTTATACATTGCCATAATAAATACCTGAAAGCTGTTAGGGATTTCAATTATATCAATTAGGGCATCCAATGCGACTGCAAGGCTCACTAGGAATGAAAAAGTCAAGCCCCTCTGTGGTGCAATTAAAGGATGAAGAGTAGCCAACAGACAGTTCAGCTGCTCAGGCTTGTGTAGTGGAAAGAATGAGCAATGTTACTGCATTAGAACACAGAGTAGAAGTGCTACAGTGGGCATGGGCCAAAAACAAGAGCTGATAGTGAAGTGCAGAGCTTGGTAGAGGTTAGTACAGCTGTCTAGCATGTAGAGACATACCCTGATGCCCTTTCAATGACTGCCTCTCATTCTCTAAGCTTGGAAGAGACTGCTGATAGCCCACTAACAGTACACTTTGAAGGTCAGAGTGTAACCCCAGAACACTGCACACAGCATCAAGGCTGCCTTGGCCAAACTAAAGCTTTATCCTCCACCTAAGGCAGTGGATCAAATGTCTGATACATTTTGTGGTATATCAGTCCAATCATGTGGCTGAGCTATTACACAGTGTACTAGTTTAATAAAAGAACTCTTAGATGGTGCAGGGGACCTGTGACCTGGTATGAGTGCATGTATAATGGCTGATGTGGAAAACATAAGGCTAAAATCATTGGCACTAGTAGAGAGGCCTTTGGCCTCACTAGTGGTATGAAGCACTTTGTGGTGCAAATCTCTGTAGCAAGACCTAGTGGTCTTAACATCTGTGCTAATACCAACTGGCTTATACCACAGAGCATTTGCTATTGGTCCTCAAGGAGATAATTCCCACATGGCAGATTCAGTGTGTTCCTAAAGCAAAGGCATATGACAGTGCTCCAAGCCATGGACAGTGCTCATAGACATGTGCATGGGAAATCAATGGGTCTATTGGCACAAACAAGATTGACTCAAATGCCATTACCAGAGGCTGGTAAAAACAACAGACAACTCTTTGGCTGACAGGCACACGGGTTCAGGAGGCACTGGATGATCGAATCTCCTTAGTTAAAATTGAACTAAACATTTGGTACAGTAGGCTACGATTGGGTGCCCTGAACCATGCTCATGTTATTTTTGTAGAATTGAGTTTCAAAGTCTGCAACTGGGGATGGAAGGAGTTATGCAGGATTCAACATGCACCACATTGGTACTATGGCAGTGGATCAGAACACAAAAGCAGGTTCATGTCAGGACAAGGACGGACTAAACTGCCAAAGTGTGATTCACCATAACCACACATTCAATAGTAGGGTAGTTTAACCCTCTGCAATTAAAGTATTGGAGGTCCAAAACATCAGGTCAATGTGGCTACAGAGCCCACTGTCAACAGGCTATAATTTCAGTTTTGCTGTTGACCACCACCAGACACTGGGGTCTACCTACAGAGGTGCAAGAGCAACGTCAATTTGGCTTGATTGACTGTGGACGTGAAGTCACTGCTAGAGAAACAGGCAATAGAAATTACCTGAGTACCAGGCCAGAGTGCCTGTCCAGATTTTTTTCAAGATATTTTCTGATTCCTAAAAAAGGAGGCTAAGTCTACCCCATTCTTGATTTGAGTGACACAAATGTATTATTAAAACAGTTCCAATTCTTTATGTTGTATATACCAATGCAAATGATGCAAGTGGTGAAACACAAGGTACACATGAGGTCATGGTTCTGAGGGGAAAATATTGCTATTAGTATTTGGCTATGAAAAAAGCACATGGGAAAACTGCAATAGTTCCGGATGGAAACCACTCTGGCAGTCCTTCACTTAGTCGTAGACCAATGGTTACATACATGACCTACCATTTTGTGTTTTATTTTTGGAGCATGTGGTAGTCTATGGAGGTGTATTTGAGGGTCAAGAAGGAAGCAGCTGCTGTCAGATGGTTGAGATGGAGGAGGTGCACTTGGCCACTCATTCTCTGGTGTTAGGTGTCTTGTTACTAGATAAGTAACTAAATATACTCACCCATTTAGCAGACTGACTGGAGCCACAGAATACTTAAAAGTACTGTTTCTGCATGACATTTCTGTTATTACTATTAATACACTATGAACACTGATTTTTACAGCCCAGATTCTTTTGTCTATGTATATTCAAGTTTAATGCATACTTCTTGACATATTATTCTGACCACGGCAGTCTTTCACTAGGGTAAAAAACAAAAGGGACTCTAATGGCATATAAGCCATAACAATTTGCTCAAAGTTTACAGTAAGGTACATAAGTATTTGGACAGTGAAACAATAAATTGTAAATGAAGCAATCAAGATGTAATTGAAGTGTAGACTTCCAGATTTAATTCAAGGGGTTTAACAATAATTGCATTAATCGTTTAGGAATTACAGATATTTTTACAGAGTCCCTCCATTTTCACAGGCTCAAAAGTAATTGGACAACCAACTGATAGGCAGGATCATGACCAAATGTGCCCTGTTTAATCATTATTTCATGACAAATTAAGGAGATAAAAGATCTGGAGTTGATTCCAAGTGTTGAATTTGCATTTGGTAGTTGTTCATGGGAACTCCCAATATGCGGTGCAAGTGATGCAAGTGAATGAAGCCATCATTAGGCTGAAAAAAACAGACCTATCAGAGAGATAACAGAAACTTTAGGAGTGGCCAAATCAGTAATTTCGTACATTATTAAAAAGGAGGAATGCATTGGCCAACTCAGCATCACCAAAAGGCCTGGAAAGCCATGGAAGACAACTGAAGTGGATGATCGCAGAATTTTTTTCCTTGTTGAAAAAAACCCACTTGACAGTCTAGCTAAGTCAAGAACTCTCTGGAGGAGATAGGTGTATCGTTGCCGAAGTGTAAATACAGACAGTTTAAATCAAGATACAAACCACTGGTAACAGATTAGACTTGCTAAAAATTTCAAAAAAGTAATAAATAAAATAAAATAAATAAGCCTGAGCAGTTCTGATGCAAGATTAACTTGTATCAGAATAATGGGAAGAGAAGAGTATGGAAAAGGAAAGGAAGGGCTCAAGATCCAAAGCATACCACATCATCTGTCAAACATGTGGAGGAAGTGTTATGGCACGGGCATGTACGGCTGGCAGTGGAACTGGGTCACTGGTATTTACTGATGATGTGACTGCTAATAGAAGTAGTGTATAGAGCTATACTTTCTGCTCAGATTGTCAATTTCTCCAAAACTGATAGGACAGTAAAGATGGATAATGACCCAAAACATACTGTGAAAGCAACCCAAGAGCTTCTTAAGGCAAAGGAATGAAATATTCTTAAATGTCTGATGACCGCAACCCAATTACTTACTGAAGACAAAACTGAAGGCAGAAAATGGCCATTTTAAATGGCAGGGGCCCAAGATAGGACACCCTCCATTCCCAAACCCACACACCAATGCACACCATGATCACTTTCAAAGCAGTTGTAATGAATGCTTCCATAACAGTTCGTTAAATATCCAAGGTGACTAGTCCTGCATGAAGTGCTCATAGCCTAAGCCACCTTAAACCATTAGCTATTCTCAGGGCGAGAGAATAAACCAGTTGTGTTTTTAATTAAAGTTTGTTTGGGTGATCACATGACTTTTATGAGGTGACATCATTCTGAAGGAGCTGAAGGAAAACACATGTCCCTGCTGTACTGAATTAAGGGATGGACCCGGTACAGATACATACTTGATAGATTGTGACAATGGTTCTTGGCTCTTCTGTGCATCTACCTCAGTCCATGGCTATAGCTATATTTGTATGGTCAGATATAGTGGAGGGATTTTATTTTCATTTATTCTGAACTGGGGTTCCACTTGGTAGTAGTTTGACAATAACATATTTTATAAATGTCATGCTGTGTCTCCATGTCTATCCCATTTCAGCATTCTCTATAAGCTTTAGGATCTACAGAATGCATGAAGTGTCTGTAAGCTTATGCAGGGTGATGTCATTTGGAGTGTTGATGGAGTGCATTAGGAAATGGCAGTGTGACAGGCTATGTGGTGTATATGGAATCATCATGTAGAGAAACTGAAGGCCTACTGGGGATGTGCTGCAGGGAGCCCAGAATAGCACACCAGACAGAGATCTGTTATTTCACTTTAGTCACAACTTCTGTCTCTGTAGATTACCTGACATGGGAAATGGATCATCTTGAACAGAACAGACAATAAAGGGGCGAGAAATGAAAAGAAGTAGAAAGTATAGATGAAAGACAGTGGGGGATACAAAGACAGAGCAAGACACCAAGAGATAGAGAGAGACAGATAGGCAAAATGTCTCCCTTTTCCATGCTATTTCCCAGAGGAGAACCTGAGCTCTGCATTCCCTGCATTGCGACTCGCTGACAAACAATCCCAACTTTATCTCCAGCACGTGGAGCAGCTGAATGGGTGCAGTGTCTGAGATGGAGGCTGGAGTTTACCCAATGAGGGGGGCAGAGCCATTGCCTGCTTGGCCAAGCCCCAGTGCCCCTTTGAGCTTATGCACTCCCAAACCAAACACATGCCGGTGTTAGGTAGCCCAGAAGGCCAGAGTGTACAGAGAACGCTCTGGAAGCAGATGGGCCGTCAGGGGCCAAGGGCAAGCATCCAGTGAAATGGAACATGAATGAAGAAGTAAATCATAAATACTAGCACTGATCACTTAACTCTAGAAGTGATAGATTTCCTATTAAGACTGCTAAAATTATGGCCATTTCATTTTTATTAATATGATTCAGTTTTTGGAATAGCAGCTGACCCAATGCAGTTGTTTTTGGGATGAAGATGCCCTTCCTTCTTTTTTATTATAAATTTGAATTATTCCATTAATTTGAGTAAGGGCATCTAATTGGGTATATCAAATGCTACCATTTGTGCTGATGTAAGGTGGTTGACAAAACTGGTTCTAGTTTAGGGTTGGAAGAAAATAGCAACCTTCAACTGTTGTATTAGTATCATTGTCATTGCCATTGTTATACCACAAATACTGTATAAAACAACAGTAGTGGTAGTAATAGCTACTCTTCTGCTGCAAACGTGGCATACATGTAGAGTGATGAGAGAGAGAGAGAGAGAGAGAGAGAGAGAGAGAACAGAGAGCTCTTTCAGTCTGTCTGTATTTACAGTATCTGACGATCCACCCATTTCTCATCCCCCATGCTGCCCAAGGCCAGATGAAAGCTGTGTGCTGTTCTGCCCAAGACCAGATGTTTAGGTGGGGCTTTTGGCCACAGAGGTGCTCTGCTGGTCATTGTAATGCCCCACACATGCCTCGTTCAACGCCTTCTGGGAGAATTAGCTTAGTATGTAATAGCAGCTTGTTGCCCGATTTGTGTGCAAAGGCCGATAAGGGATGTGCAGCGATATGCGGTGGGGCTGTGATCTCAAACGTGGGCTTTTTCCAGTGAAGGGAGCGGAACTTATGGTCCATTATCTTACAGAGTATCCCACAGTCTGCTCAAACAGTGTACCATTGTCTGGACTTAGTGTTTAGTGTCTCTTAGGCCAAGGACTTCATAGGTTTTCTGGAAGTGAAGGTTTTTCCTCACTGAAAAGCAAAATAAACACAACCCAGGAGCACACTTGCATAGCTCAGCTTCTATAAATATCCACCCACTAACCCATATAAAAACTTCCAAAGTGCACAATAATTTAGCATCTGCCTCATTTTGCAATTAAAACCTTTTATGAGGACATTCAGTTCTACACAAAGGTTGCAATTCAATAACATGGATGATACTTATTTGTATGTAAATACATTTACACTTCTCCTTTTATCTTTTCCCAAGTTATTCTTCTTTTATTTGTTTGTTCTCATGTGTTTTTAATAGTATTCCTGAATATGCATGTGTTTTTTCCACTTGTGATTCATCTTTTGCCTTCATCTTGCCTCTTTTTCTACTCAGCCTTGTTTTTCTCTCCATTTGATCCTAATTTTCTCTCATTTTGTTCTTCAGTGTTTTTCCCTTTACTGCTTTGAACTGGATTTATTGTTTGTTCCATTATTTAAAATGTTTGCCAATATTTATTTAATGAAAAAAAGCTCACCAATTATGGGCAATTGTTCCCTGGGAGTTTGACCTTTAGTGGACCAATTAGTAGTAGTTTATAATTATTATCATTTGCAAAAACATCTTGGTGAAGCGTGTATATACATTATATAAGAATGCTCATATTAACAGTTAAAGAAGGATACCACACTAATCACCAGTCTGTGAGAGATCTATGTGAATCCCATTTTCTGGATTCCAAGAAGGCTGTTGGGAAGTGGAGGTGTCAGTCCATGATTAGTGTTGAGAAAATATACAGTTCCTAATGGCATGTATACATCAGGCATACCAAATTCACGTTTAAGGAGACATTGCTCTTTTTTATATTGCAAACTTGTTCAAGGGATACTGATGTAGAAAGCAGAAATGATTCATGAAAGAAGGTTCTGAAATAAGAGCAGAAGTTGCAACAAAATACCAGGTTAACATTCATTCTTTCTTTGTATACTTTGCGAAAGTAATCATGAATGCTAAGAGTGGCTCCAGTTACAAGGCTGAATTGGGACGCTCTTCAATTTGGATACATTCATCTGTATTAATTTGTAATACACTTTAAAGAGAATCTGGAAATGATTAAAGTACAAAACAAATGACAGTTTTGCTTATCTAGATATTCCAGAACAATCAATAAAAAATTTGCTTTAAATTTAAATCTCTAAGGAATTGAAATTCTGTATTATTTCTCTGTGACTCTTACAAACTGCTGTTTTTAGGAGATGAGAAAGTCAGCATTTGATGTTAATGTCGACAGTCCTCTACTGATCAAAACCTGATGTTTTAGCAGATGAAAAGTAGCAGCATATGGGAAAGGAATAAACTAGAATCATTCATTACCTCTGTTAGGGTTACTCCTCCATTTATTATCTGTCACTGACATTCATCTACTTCTGTTATTATTATTATGGGAGGGGAGTAACCTTTGGATTCTTTAATTGTCATCATATGGGCATAATTTTCCACATTTGCTACACTTAATGTTACTTTGATTCATGTTTTTCATGATTGGTTTTGTGTATGATTATCCTATGAAGACTAATAGATACAGTATTTGGGATAGATAGGTTGTAGTGTGTTCCAAGAAATATGAATTCAGTCATGCAGTGACAAATATAATGGAAATTGAGACTGTAGCATATTTCAATCAGATTTACATGCCTATACACCTCTTAGTAAATCTATAAAAAAAAAATAAAATAAAATGTTGTCTTCAGCCAAATGTCTCCACAAGGTTAAAACTTTCATATATTCCCAAATATATCCTTTCAGATCATTTGTTGATCTTAGAAAGTTTCTAATTCTGGGTTTATGTTTATCATAACTTTCATTTTAGCCAAAACAGCAGTGAGCTTGTATTATTTAAGATTTTGCAGTGTATTAGTAAGACAGGAAAAATACAAGGGTCTCTGGCCCAATCAACTTGAAATAATAAAAATATTACATCATCAAAGATTATTAGATTTGTTCCACTCAAGTTGCTGCTGGGAGAGGATTTCAGGCCTGCAATATTTTCTTTGGCCTTTGGCTGGACTTTTCATAGATAAAGTTTGAAAGATTCAAAAATTAATTTGGAATATATGATTTATTGATGATTTATTCAGTTTAAAATTTCAGAATAAAACCCACACACAAGTTATGTGTAAAACCAGCTATGTTTAAGGGGCTGTTTTGGGGCTGTATGGTTGGAGCTGTTTATTTAATTTACATTCTTTCTGACAGTGAGAGACAGAATGTGATGAGGTTAATAATCTAGCACAGGACTACATTTTTGGACGAGATGCAGACCATTACATATTTCCTGATGCAAAGGCCAAATTGGATTTTTTTTTAAAATGTATTACTGAATCATCAAGTAGCCAACTGAGATGGGACTTTCTGTGTACTTTACCCGGTCACACCTTTGCTCTGATGAAACGAAAGTAATGGAACCTTGTTCTTTGCACTTATTTTTAGATGTACAATATGTGATATAATTATTATGTTGCTGTACACTCTTCACTCTACACATTGTGAGAGCAGGGAGTACACATATCTAGTAAACAACTTACATACACTGGAAATTAATGCTGTTGAATGCCTCTGAAAAAGTCAGTTCCTGTTATCACATATGTTATAGCTGTTGTACAGTAATTCCCTCTCCAGTCTCTCTTTATTTTCTTCCAGCTTATCATGATATCAGAAAGCAGAAACCAAAAAGCAGAAAGCCCTCTGTCCTGTCCTGTCCTGTCCTGAAAAATCTCCCATTGCAGAAAACTTACTGACTCTTATGATGTACTGATTCCAGAGATTTCTCCCATAAATGTCAAATAAAATTCTCCTTACAGGAAGCTTCATCCTATCAACATACCATGCATACTTCTTTGTTAAATAAAACACATTTTAAATCTGTTCATTATTAGTCTTAGATTCTTATAGTCTTATAATGAGTGCATAAATATAAACCTGTGCTTTACCTACTATCAGAGACATGCTTTTATAGACACTTTCTGACAAATCATAATTGAGAATTCAACTGACCAATCATAATTGAGAAGTCAGTACTGTGGCACAAGGTTCTTTTTAGTAACCTCCTAAAATATTTACTCTTAAAAATGTCTCTGCTATTGTTACAAAACAAATGAGCTTTTTGGTACAATATAGAACCTTTTCTGCTAAGATTCTAGGTTAGTCCCTGGAGTAAGGGTATTGTATACTGGGCAGGCAGCGGCAAGGACTAGTTTAACCGAGACTTGTCAATGACCTTACATTAGTTTAACATAGTTTAGTATTTACTAGACTGTGACCATTAGAATAAAATAATGTATAATGTTCAACCATTTCTTAGTTGGATCACCATGTTAAGAAGAGGTCCAGTTTAGCTGGTGACAACCTATAAATATAGGTCAAAACAATCAAAAGCAAAGTTTTAGGTATAGATGTCAGTAGTTGTTGCAGTCTTATAATCACTAATGTAATCACTCCAAGAAGGAGAAAAAAATTGTCACATGTCCTATGGTGCAAAAAATGGGAGAGGATGACTTTATAGTTCCATGAATAAGTGAATGGACACATTTGTGATAGTCAGAGGGAAATGTCTGCCTATAGCTGTTCATATATTATCATATTTATTTAATTATGTGTTTATTTATTTATTTGTCACAGAAGGGAATAAAACTTTTCATTCCCAAAATGGTGAAAACCTCTGTTTTTAAATTAGGAATTAGGATTAGACAAAACTGTGGAAGAAATATTTACTGTTAAAATATATTAGTATCTACTGTCCATGAGAGATTTTGTCTTTTTGTGTGTGTAAAGGAACAGAAGCTGAGGGAAAAAGTCTATTTGGAAGACTTTTCTTGATGGAGAAAATGATTTTACTTTCCTCCCAAGTGAATTCAGAAGAGCCAAGGAATATTCCACAGGCTCACTGGAAACAAGACATAATCATTGGAGCCAAGTCTGTCCCTGTTCCACTCGGCTACGTTATATTAATACCACCAGTCATTCATTAGAATTTATAAACATTACAATTCCTTAGAATTATAAATATCTAATGTAGAATCTACTTGCCCCAGCTATGATTTATTTTAGAAAGGGCATTTAGTCTGATTGGGAAAACAGTCTCACCACACTTCCTTGTCTCTCTCAAAACCTTGGCAGCCTCATCCTCCCCCTCCTTGGTTTCTGAAAGAGGATGCATGGTGGACAAAAAAGCGTTTATGAATGGATAAAACCCCAGAATGACTTTAGGGCCCCTGTAGACTGCTTCTCCTCTTGTGTGACCCTATGAACAGGCTCACTGCTGGTCATGACTTCATCTTCTGTGGGCCTCTCTCTGATGACATCATCACTATAATCTCACTTTACTGGTAATTTCCTTCTGACCTGTCAATGACCTTGAGGCCATCTAAAAAGGCTTTTTCCATTATGGAGATTGTATAAGATTTCTAACTTTCCTTCAGGCTCCTTACATCTTACTTGACTATCTATAAATCCTGAGAGTGGAAAGACATTTGGAAAATCCTTATGGCTCTGCATTTATTGCTATAACTACCACAGCCAAGCCAGTCTCATGGACTAAGGAAAGAAACATTACATTATGACACAATTTATACAGTATAGACTAAAACAAAAGTTTTGATCCTGACAAAAATTTGCTATAGCTTACGCTACGGCTTTAACAATCAGATACTACAGGTGATCTTAGCCGAAAGGCCAAGAAGCGATGTCGCACCACCTAACTCTTGAATAAGTCCTTCATTGCGTGTTATTTTATGGATGTGGTATGTGGGCTTAAGTGTGTGTTTAGAGCATGTATGTGTGTGTGTTGTAGGGTTATGGAAAGTTGAATTCAGCTAATCTGATATCTGAAGAATTTGTCTGTAGAGTCATTAATAAGTGAAGTCATTCTTTGATAAGAAAAACTCTTGTTCTCATGTTAAGCTGGACAATTATATCTCAGAACTTGAATAAATGATGCAGAAAATAACAGTAATAAGAGTGGAGGGGTCACCACTTCATTTTCACATGGATGAGTGAAGGGACAGATTTGTGAAGATCAAAGGGAAGTGTCTGTCTACAAAGCTGCTCACATATCAGTAAACATGTTATAGTACGTTTCATCATTTTGACTTTATTTCCACAGACGGGAATCTTCTTCATAAGTTGTTTAGGGCCTCTAAGTACATAAATTAGGGTGAATCAAAGAGATAATTGGAAGATAGTTGAAGTATATTAGTAACTATGACCAAGAGGATATTCTCCCAGATTACTAAGTATATTAAGTATATTGAGTATATTACATTGTGTTATGTTACACATTATTCAAGTCTTAATGCTATTAGCTAATTTGTTTCTCCTGATCAGGCTGATTTGGGGACTGGGGGTTTGGAGGTAGATAAACAAGGAAGTGTGTAGACTGAGTAATGTGATTGAGTTGTTCACACAGATTAGCAGCAGGCAGCTAAGGGAATGAGAGCAAGAGGAGATTTGCACATTACACATTCCCAACATTAAGCTTGCTCTTAAGAAGTGTATCCCTTTAGTAAAAGAGTAATGATTCTATATCATTAACTAGAAAATTGTAATTGAAAAAAAATGCAGTCCTTACATGCAGTCAGTTGTCACAGCAAGTATGCAGCAGTACAATTTACACATGTAAGGTCAAGGTATTCCTGCATGTGTACAGATGTATATATCATTATAAATCAATGTACACCATAGTATGGTGGCTTTTAGGTATACTGTTGGGGAAGTTGTCATTTGGATCTGTGTAATGCTTCATGGGTGGCCTCATTCTCTGCAAATGTCACTTCCAGCAGTATCGCACTACCCAAATGTGTTGTCTAAACTCCATTAGTCTATGATTCATAAACTAATAGCTGACATGCATGCCATGGCAATCTTATTTTTAGTATTTTATTAGAGACACATGGTGCCTAAAATAAAAGTGAAATCATTCATTTTCTGGTCAGATGCTATTTTAATACTGCAACTGCTTGAAATGACGTCTTTGGTCTGTAATTGGGGGAAACACCGCAGGTTTCAAACAACAAACTGTACTTAGGTGCAGGAAACTCTTAAAATCATTATCTTGCCATAAAATATTTAGTGGGAGGTCATCAAAATGAAAACCAAACTTAACTCTGTATTCTGTGGCTTAGAAAACCAGACATATTGGGCAAGTTTTACTGGTCTGTCTCCTGCTGTCAAGAGCTGGTTGGAGCTGCTGATTGATGTGGTGTGCTCCCAATGGGTAATGATAGATCTGTTTCTCAAAACTTAAAACCTACTGTAATTCAGCAATTTTTAAAATGCATGTTGAGACATTTATATAGTTGGAGCTGCAAGTGATGCAAGTGGAGAAACTCTGCAAAGAGGGTATTTAGGGTGAAAGCAGTAATGTAGAAATGCTGAGGATGTAGGATGATATACAGTGGAGAAAGTGTTTTAATGAGTGAGACCACTGAAGTCATTGCAGTGGTTTCTTGGAACTTCTTTCCATAAAACATCTGATGTTTGGACTTCATTTATCTGAATAAGGAAAGAATATGAAAATTTGTTTCATATAATATTCAAGAAAGTAAAAATACTTTTAAGAACTGTTCAAAAACTGATACTGGCTTTTAAATTTCAACCGTGCTTTCATGTGAATCTTATTGTCAGAGCATATAATGGATCCAGTCGAGTTAGTATTTAGTTTCATTTGTGGTTTCTTTCTGGTTCATGAACTGTAACAAGGAAAACAAAATACCTCCTACTAAATTCACGACTTAAAGCTTGAACTAAAAATTTCACAAATAATATTATGTCCAAACACCTAATAGAAGTAGAAGTAGACTTACATAGAATTTTTCTCAGATTTATTTATTTATTTATTAATTATTATTATTATTATTATTATTATTATTATTATTATTATTATTTAAAAATATATGCATCCCTTGATGCTTTATCTTTAAAATAGCTCAATAGCGCCTCCCTTTGGATAAGGAATGGTTTGAAGACACCAATGCGTCCTATCTATAGGACTAATTCAGAAATCTCAACAATTTTGTTAAAGTACAAATTTTCCACTGTGTTTGGAACTGAGAACTGTTCCTAGTCTTAGTTTCTGCCAGCTCTATATGATCCCAGGACTATGCCAGCCTCTGGGGTGTGAATTGATTTCACTGTGTCACAATTATGATGTAAATCATTTGATACTAAATATGTCAATATGACCTATATATATATATATATATATATATATATATATATATATATATATATCCTTGCAATGTTAAATAATAATATTAAAATATTCAAATACAACTATTAAATATGAAACTAGTTTGAACGCACCAAATTGTTAATGTGTCACATGAAAATCATGTATACCAGGGCTGATGTATATCTAACTACTGTATGTAAAGTCACGTAAAGTGAATTTTTAGATTTCAAAGCAAAACCTGGGATTCTGATTATTTTACATGTGTATAAGTACTGAGAGAAAAAAATAAGACACCTTGAATCACTAAAGAAAGGGCAAAGGGAAGTGTATTATATGTTATTTTTCCTCAAGTGTGAATGTCATAAGCATGCCGATTAGTAGTGTAGATTTTACAGTATCTAAATTATTCCTCAATTTAGCAATTTGATAATAATGCAAAATTTAATAACTAGACCTGAATCGAATAAATTGAATTTCTAAATTAGATCTTAATTTCTAGTCAAGTGAAATGTTCCTTAAATAAGTGTTGTTTGTATAGTCTACTTTTTTCATAAGATATATATGGATGAGAAAATCATCCATCCTTCCTCCATTTTCTATACCTTATCCTACAGGGTTGTGGGGAACCTGGAGCCTATCCCAGGGAGCATCATGCACAAGGCGGGGTACACCCTGGACAGGGTGAAAATCCATCGCAGGGCAAAATCACATACACATTCACACACCCATTCATACACTACAGACACTTTGGACATGCCAATCAGCCTACCATACATGTCTTGGGGAGGAAACCGGAGTACCCGGACGAAACCCCCACAGCATGGGGAGAACATGTAAACGCAGCACACACAGGGCAGCGGCGGGAATCAAACCCCCAACCCTGGAGGTGTGAGGCAAACATACTAACCACTAAACCCCTGTGCGGCCCTTGAGTATTGAGAATTTATTTTAATGCACCTCAATGCACAAGCTGCGTTCAAAACCTAAAACTCCATCATGACAATGAAATACATAAATGTACTGTGCTCTATACATTTATGCAGCACAGTCAGGAGTTATGATATCTAAGTTTGACTGATGTTAGTTATTTGAGATATGAGATTGAGATATGAGAGCCAAAGTCCTACTTTAGTCTTGCAGAACACTATAGGATGATATTTGACACCACGCTGCCGTCTGCTGGGCGATTTATGAAACGTTCAGCTGTGCTCCAACTCTCCTATTTTTAACAGGACACTACAACTTCACTAGTGTGATTAGTTTGGGATAGATCGCTGGTGTTCAGTTTCACAAGCGTTCAGGACATGAAACTTCAAACTCAGAAGATCAGAAACAAAATGAAATAATTCAACGAAATGCACAGTTGTATTACTATCAAGTGTTTGTTTGAGTAAACACCTGAGGTGTTCATTCTGCACTGGGGATTTTGCAGGACGAAGGAAACTGTACTTCAGAGAGCTTTAATAATACTCTCTCTGTATATATTTTCCCCCCTTAAAATTAATCATTTGCATTCAATATCGGTAGTAAGCTTGTGTCCGACCTTCTTTCTATTCCTGGCAGTTGTCATGTGTCCATGGCATTTGGCTTAGAGGCTCGTGCTGCACAGACCCGCCCCTTGGCTGAGCGGGACACTACAGGAACAAGCTCCGAGTCCAACTTCTAACATTAATCGCATTTTGTATTTGTATTATTTGCACATGCTATAAAGTTGATCGACTTCATGTATACTTTTATACTGTAGGAATAACTCATGCATACACAATGACACGAGAGGAGGAGCTGATACGGATTGCGAAAAAGCTAGACAAAATGGTGTCTAGGAATAACACGGTGAGATATTTATTTGGACGCCTGCTTCATGTTGTTGTTCTTGGTTTTGTTTTGTGGTTGTTTTTTTTTTTCATGTTCAAAGTTTCCACGTGTATCTTATTTTAAGGGCTTCCTGGGTGGCCATTCTTCGTGCATTGTGTTTATTTTGAATAGATGCGCACTTTGAAGTTTATGGTAAAAATATGGAATAGTAGTGCTTTGAGCGGCCGCGCTTTGGGACACAAATGTGAACAGGTGTCCTGTAGAGGACTGTACAGTTGCTGTTGCTGCCAGTGTCTTGCTCGTGCATGAACAAATGTGGAATTGTAGGCTACAACTTAAAATTACTATAGGAGTTTGCTAGTACATTATTTTGTCTTTGAAAACTTTCTGCAGGTTTCCTGATCGTGTAGACAGTGTCGTGTGTTTGCCCTTTTTTTCTTTATCTTTTTCTTTTCTTCCCCCGCCTTTTTTTCCACAAATGTGCTGCATAAATGTTTACTCACTTCATTCGTGTCACTGAGCCCTAACAACAAGATGGAGGAATGAACTGATTAAATAGTAACCACTAAGCTTTTTTTAAAATTTTTTTATAGAGATAAGTAATTAACATTTTGACCGTCAGTTGTAAAAACACTGGTTCGTCATTTTCTTTTCTTTTCTTTCTTTCAGGAAGGTGCTCTTGACCTGTTGAGAGAATTGCAAAAATTCAGTATGACTCTTAAGTTGCTTCAGGTAAGATTAATATCAGAAAAACAACATTAGCCAAGCTATATATCAGAAACAATGACAATCAGAAAATAAATATAGTAATGTAAGATTATATTTAGTTATGCTTTGGAAGCTCTTTTATTCTGTTATTATTTCTAACTGAAAGCCTGTATTTCGTATATGGTGCATTTTATTTCAGGACACAAGAATTGGAATGTCTGTCAATGGAATAAGAAAGCACTGCAGAGATGAGGATGTCGTCTCCCTTGCGAAGATTCTTATCAAAAACTGGAAGAGGCTATTAGGTAGCTATGGTGGTATGGCCTACTGTTTAATCCGTGTTTTAAAATGTCCAAATCATTTAGCAAGTGATATATAGAAGTAAAATAATAATAATAATAATAATACTGCCTGTGTAGAATCTGGCCATTCCCAGAAGGCTGAAAGACCAAATGAGATGAAAAATGGGAGTGGGGCCAGTACACAATCACCCAGTGGACCCTCTCCAGACACAGAGTCAAGGTAAGTCTGGCATGAAAGCAGTAAATCTGCACGGTTTAAGTGAAGGTGAAACCATACAGTATGTATATTGTATGCAGGCTTTCATGAACTGAAACTAAAGAAAAAGAAGATGAAGAAAATGAATGCACATTCTAATCTAACCTGTTTGTTTTGACAGCCCAAAATCCAGTTTAAACACTCCCAAGAAACCTGTTGATAAGCACAGAAAAGAGAGAACTGAGGCAGTTTTTAAGAAAGAAAGACAAGAAAGTGACCACAAAAAGGAAAAACACATCAGTAATCACACAAAGGAGAGTGAGAGGTGAGAGCTCACCCTTTTTTGTGTATCTCCTGATTTATTCAGTGATGAAATGGAGTCACATGGCTGAAGAGTTCTTTTGTTTGGTTAGGATGAACGCTATAGATTCAAGTGTATCCTCCTTTGGTTCACCCTTCCATCCTCCCAAGTGTTCATCTATGGAAGTGAAGAAAGACAGGTTACTGCTAGTGTGTGTTCTCAGAGGATGTGCATGGCATTAACATTCAGTTTCTCTTCAATTATGATAATGATTAAATGCAGAACAGTTGAAGCGGATATACAGTATATGTGGTTGATCAACACCACATCACATTTTGGTGGTGTGCTTTGAATTGTTGTATGTGTTTGAGTTGTGTAAATAACGGACCTATTTTTATTAAATCAAGTTTTCATCATAGTTAATCTAGTGTGATTTAGAACTAATCATTAGTTTATGTGAGATTTTTCGTTTCACATATGTTCTAACTATCTTGAATGTAATGTAGTATGAATAATTATACCCCTGCACCCTTTGGTTCTTCAGCGTAGAGTACCACAGGGCTAAAGGTGGTGTGGCTGGAGATAATAAGGCCTTTTTTTCAAGATACAGACACTGGACATTGAGCTCTGTGTTTGGATAACTTTGCTATCTGCAGCACAACAAAGGTTTTATGTTGCTTTGTATTGGTTTAACTCCAGTGGACATTTAGCCTTGTGCTGCACTATAGCTTGATTTTGCTCTCTTACTATGTGAGTGGTTTCAAAATGAATGGTAACACTATCATATAGGAGTGGTGCTTCAGACTTTCCCCTATCTTTTTTCCATATCGTTCCTTACATTAATTCATATTCTGCTCATCCAAAGCATCAATTCACATAAAGAAATAAAAAGATGTTAAAATCTTTTTTGGAAACCCACATGCAAGACAGAGGTATTGTTTGGCTTGCTGCATCAGATACACACTGCAGACATTGTCTCAGAAATGAGTCCCATTCTGGGGTTTATTGACTTAAAGTCTTAGCTCATTTTTAGTAATTTGCTTAAAAGCATATTATGCAGTAATATAATATAATATAACTGAACAATGATAGGCGCTAATAGTATGCAAAAGTTTCAGGGAGATGCTCCTGATGTTATGTTGCTTCCTGCTTATCATCATTCACACACTTTAAGGCTTGCATATGAAGAAACAAAAGTGAGCAGTCAAGAGCCGTTTCTTACTAGGCAAGCTGTATACTGTATATGATTGTATTTTGAGTCTTAATGGCAATTGATGTCGTGTCTTCTAGTTGTTGCTTCAGTTATTGTCTCATTTTGCTGCCATGTGTTTTTGAGGTGCTGAATACAAAATTAATTACACAGGAGAGAGGCTCCCGATCCCAAGAGTCCTCCTCATCTTCATCTTCACCATTCTCTTCCTGCTCATATTCGTAAACACCAACCTGAAGTGAAGAAAGACAGGTTAGCATCATTGGCATAAACAGTGACAAAACTCTATGAGAACATGTTTAAGAAACAGTGACTAGATGAGATAAGGCCTTCATTTTTAGAAATTGTATGTATTACTTTCAGGAGAGTGACACCAGAAACTTTGACCTCTCAACATTCTCAGTCTCATCATTCCTCTTCTCATAAAAGGCCATGTCCAGAGGTTCCTAAAGAGAGGTCAGAATGTGGTTCTGCATGCTCTTAATTATAATGTCATTGCTGTCAAGAAAAATGGTCTGCCTTGGAAAAAAAAAGTCTACGTTCATTTTCAAAATATATAGCACACTGTGATTTTTCTCTGTATCAAATAACAGAATTACACTGTTTATTTTTACACATAGAAAAAAGACTCCAGATCAAAATGCCCCACTTCCTCCTTTGCCTCTTCATCTACATCCTCCTGCTCAGAAACAATGCCTTTTAGAGATGAAGAAACCGAGGTCAGGGCTTGTTTGGAATGGTGAATTATACTCTAGAAATTATTTGATATTGTGAACTCATGAAAAACTCGCAAAGGCATGACTGAAATTTAAAATAACCTTCTGATACATAGCATCTGCCTCCACTTGCTTTATTTGAGTGCACAGTATGTTTTGTATAATCGAATCTGTCAATTCTCTGTCTTTTCATGAGAATGTAAGCTTCTAACTGCTTTTCTACCATCAACTACTGTATGTAAAGCAAATGTACTCCTACATTGAACTCCCACAAGTTCCTGTTGTGGAGACTGGGTGAAGACTGTAGATGCTCCAGTATTGTAGGATAAGTGATGGTATATATTTCTCATTGTTTAAATAGTGTAGAAAGTATTAAAACATGAAAGACTATATGCCAAAGAAATGCAGCAATACAAATATCACTACTCCTCTGGCAAATATAGCACAATTGGACTTGGCTATGTGCCAAGGGGTCAAGGATTTGGTTTTAGCTGATAACATCCTGTTTATTCTTTCATGCCCTTGAGAAACACACAGCATGCACAGTAGAGTGTTGGCATTGGCATTTTCAGTATTTTTTTTTTTCTTCAAATTTTTACTAACATTCATCCATTTCTTATTAGACCGTTTTAGTAATTAATAAAGCCAATGGAACAAAAAGTTTTAACAATGGCAACAAATGATTCTGGAATAGTGATCTATGGTGGCAAAATCTTGCATAGTCAGCTGTGACACAATTCCTTGGCCCAGATTTATCTGTTTGGTCGCAGTGGACGTCCTGTATGAGTGAGCAGCTTGAAGACACCCCCTGGAGCTCTCCCATACAACCAGGTCTATTTACCCTGGCACCTGGAGTCCAGGAAAGCTCAGACAGAATAGTTGGACTGTCAGAGAATCAAAGAAGGAGGACCATAAGCTCCATTTATCTGCATGGCAGATTAAACTGGTTTTAGCAGGGAAACTGTAAAGTCTGGGAATTGTGATAACTAGATGGTAGATCTGATTTTATTTGTTTAAGTATCAGGAAGCAGAACTTTCTTGTAAAACTGCAGCTGCAGATTCTTTTCATCTTATGATCTGGTCTTACTGCATTTTCTAAAGTCAGATAGCTGGTTGGAGGCAAATAGAGGCAGCAGCCCTTGTCTGTTAGCTTCCTCCCTCCTTTTCATATAGTAACAGGGCGTCTCATGGATCCTCAGACCAGGAAAGGGTAGGAATTGATAAATGCACTGAATGCAAAACAAGTACATTTGCTCTGTCAAGTACTAAAGTATAAATCTGTCTATTTCTTGGTTTGGACAGAACCTAACCTGAGGTTAAACAGACTAATTTGCAGAACACCTTTCACAAATTGAATTGTGAAAAAAATGTCCTCAAGTAATCTACAATATTGTATTTAGAGAGTGGAAAACAGTATAATTGTTAGTTACTAGGGTAACAGACTGATTATACAGTAAGTAACTAGGGTAACACATCAATATTCTTGCAGTGGTGACCTCTGGTGGTGAAATTTGGGATTGTTCGAGAAAACCGTAATGACCAGTTTACAATTGAACTCTTCACCACCCACAACAGTTTTCTAACAGTTTTACTGTATATGACATTCACAGTGGAATCTACTCTCTACAGTGTATGTGTCTTGCTGCCTTACTGGGCTGGAAATCAAACAGTCAGTCCTTCATTAGTTTATAATTGCATATACTAATATACTGGGATGTGATCAAAGCCCCCCAAAAGAGATTGTCTCTGGGCAAGTTGCACAACAGCAAAGCGTTCACTCTAGTCTTTGGGAGATTGTGAGTTAAAGTCCTGATGATACCACAACCATCCAAGTCTGAGAGTCAAGAGAAGAAAATTAGACATGCTTTCTGGGGGTAGGGATGGCATACACTCTCTCCCCTGTCAATCATAGTGACACTAGGAAATGTGTAGCAGCTGTGAGCTTATGTATGTGGAAAGGGCAGATAGCACTTTCCTCAGTCCCTCCAGGATTTTGTGATTTTTCAATCGCACAATTTAAAGAAAATCAAGGAAACTCAATAATATTCAGAGGCATTCAACCAAAACCCTCTTCAATTCACATGCGTCGAACATGAGTACAGCTAAAAGGTCTAATTTACCAACAAACCTCACAGTGTTTCATGTAGTTTTCCGCAAAAAAGCACAACAAGCTCCGCAAATTGCATCATCCATTTCGAAGAACAGCCGCAGCAAAAGTAAGCATTTTTGGCCATCATGATCACAAAACAAACTCTGCGAAATCCTGTATTAACTGTTTCCTCCGAGTGTTTTCAGCAGTTTGACAAATGTGGTAGCTGGCTTCATGTGTCTCAGAGGAAACATGTTTTCTTCACCTTCCCCAGCTGTTGTGTGATAGGGGAGAGTTAGCTGTTAGCTAATAGGTGGGAATTTGAAACAGCAAATTGGGGAGAAAATGATGGAAACGCTGCCCAATAAATAAATAATAATAATTAGCTGCTAACAATACATTCAGTTTAAGATGAAGTTGGTGCAATACTAAAAATAGCTTGCAAGTTGTGATTTTACTGTGATTACTAAAATTAAATTACATAACCATTTTGCATGGCTAGAAAAAGAATATGCAGTATATGTGGTGTCATGTGATTTATGCTTTTATCAATAGTTAATTGTCGTTGTTATTAGGAAAGAGACTGTGAATCCTGATGCCCCTCTTCCTCCTCTGCCTCTCCATCTTCATCCCCCTACTCTTACAAAGCATCCTTCATTAGACATGGAGAAAGACAAAGAAAAAGAAAGCAAAGACAAAGAAAGGTTATGATTGGACTTTTAGCATGCTGGAAACCAGATAGGTTCCATATTTGTTTAATTTGAACAGATTGTTGTTTTTAGATATTTTAAGTGATTGTCTCACAATAGGTTTATTTCTCCCCATAATAAATGTAGAAAAGATATGCCAGCACCAAAACGAAATGCACAGCAGCTGATATCTGAACATAAGAAACACAGGTCTGAAGCTAGTAACTTTGATTTGTCTTCGCAATAGTACTCCAAAACTAAAAGCTGGATTCTCTCATCCTGCATGTGTCCAGTGTGTTGAACTAATTACAAAAATGTGAAATACTTGATCTACCTAGAAATGTAGATTTATCAGGAAAGAGAATGCATGTGGTGAAAAGATAAATGTTGGTTCTTATATAAAATGCTGAAATAATGCTCCCATGTCAGCAGAGATCTGGGGGACAGTAAACCAGCCAAAAGACTGTCTACAGACATGAAGAAAGACAGGTTGGAACATAGATGTGTGTCAGTATGGATGAAAGACAGAGGGCAGTATCAGTGCATGAATTAGTTTGGCTGTGGTTCCGCAGCCAGTGGGTAGTTATAGTAAGAACAATTTACTCCGTTTATGCCAGAGAAGTTTTTTTTTTTTTGTTGTTCATTTTCAATTTTCATTGTATTCATAGGTTCTTATTGTTTTTCCAGAAGGGATTCCTCAGATTTCAGTCAGCAGTCTCCGAAAAAGCCCATTAACGATGCAAAGAAAGAAAGGTTTGACCAGATACATCATCAAGTGTGACATGAGGTTTAAACTAGTACACCTGTATTTATTTTTAAAATAGAGGAGAAGCTTCCATTGCAAACTACATTTTTTTATTTCTATTTTTAGAAAAGACTCCACTGACTCTAAGTCTGGCCAGAGACAGCAGTCAAGTGACGCCAAACCTACGAGGTACAGTATTAGCCTCTAACTATTTTTTGTTTGCTAGCTTATTAATCTTTAGAGCAAGGATTACTGTTTAGGGCAGATAATATAAAACAGACTTTTCACACAGAAGGGACTCTGTTAACTCAAAGTCTGGAAGCTCACCCCTGTCTAAGAAACTCTCGGAGGAAAGGCAAGAATTACGCACACTCCTACACTACACTTCTTACTAATTTACAGAAATCTAATGGATCAAGATTGTTTGCTTGTGTCTTCCAGGAAAGAATATCATGGCCCTAAGTTGACTCTCCCTGGAGCTATACAGAGAAAGGTGTCCACAGACAGTAATGATGGACGGTACAGTTTCTATCTAGTCCCTTCCGTTCTGTCATGTTTTGTGTAGCATGTGATGTTAATTGGTTTTGGTCTTGGTCAACATATTACATTTTTAAAGTCAATTTTAAGGTGATATTCTGACCGTTAAGCTTGTGTTGGGTAAAATCACAGTGCTTCCTGTTGCTAGTCCTAGGTCTCCGTGCTCTGTGTTTTACAGTCTAACTTGCTGAAATGAGCTTATCATGTACTTGGTAATTAGCCAATAAGTTTAATCAAGTGTGCTAGATTAGACATAACAGTAATTGCACAGCATGTGGTTAGACTGAAGTGAGATTTGAAGCCAAAAAGTACACAAGTTCTGGAGAGAGACGTCCAACTTGGTGGTTTTTATTGGCAGATATTGCTCCCAGCAGCTAGGGCTATGTTTGGAAAATACACTGTGTCTGATTCATATGACATTTATACACCAGAGAGCTATTTTGGCAAGTGATGAAAATAGTTTGTGGGGCCCAGCTCCACACAGATGTCATTACACTCATATTCACAGTAATATTGTATTAGATGCATATCAGAATCAGTGGAAATGAGAGACAACAATTATCTAGTACAGTATCATCTTGATTTTTATCTCTCTCTGATCAGTAAAAGTAAACCTGAGACCCTGAAGACACCCAGCACCCCCACCACCCCCTTGTCCCCTTCCTTTAGCCCTGCTGGTGGTCCTCTCTCCCCTCACCTGCTCACTGGGGATTCCATCAGGGACAAGTGCATTGAAATGCTGTCAGCCGCACTACGCACAGATGGTAGTAAACCACAGAAAACACCAAATGTACAACCATATAGGATCACTTAAGCTATTTTATGAGTAGGAATTTTAGTAGTTCATAATCAAGCAAGATCCCAATCCTTTATTTATTTATTTATTTATTTATTTATTTATTTATTTACGCACTTGTTTATTTATTTATTTATTATTTTATAGATGACTACAAATATTATGGAGCAAACTGTGATGCCATGGGAGCTGAAATTGAGGATCATATCCTTTATAAACAAGAACATTATTCTCAGTAATCTTTAAAGTAAACTATTTTAAAGATACCTATTATATCATGTTGTTGGGTTTTTTTTAATATTTATTTATTAGTTTTGTAATCCAGTGAAGAGACTTAGTGCACGGTATACCACCAGATGGACAACTCTACCAGAAAGTGATTATAGGAACAGATTTCAGTAGATCCCTTACATTTGAACAGACATTGTAGTGGATAACACTGATGGGTTTGCTACTTTTCATTGATGCTGGCATGTCTTTTAAGGAGAGTAATGATCAGTTGGTAAACTATTTATGTGGTGTTGTAGAATGTTGGCCACAGTGTGATGCGACACAAAGAGATGCAGCGGCGCTATCATTCAAAAGTGAGATGACAGGATATGAAATGAAGAATTGCAGAATTGTTCGTTATTGTCATGCTGTTCCACTTACATAAGTGAAGACTCTTCAGTGAGAGATTTACAACATTTATTTCTCCTTAACTGACCTTGTCTCCTTAAATATCTACCAGGAGATTAAAGCCACAGATATGAAATATAAAAACAGAGTACGTAGCCGCATCAGCAACCTGAAAGATCCAAAGAATCCGAATTTACGCAAGAATGTCCTGGGAGGAGCTATTGACCTGAGTCGCATAGCCACCATGACTGCGGAGGTGTGTATGAATTATTTATGCATTGGATTATTATTGTACTTTGTGCAATCAGGTGTTGATGGCAAACATATTTGATCCTGGTTGTTCATTTCTTAGGTCAGATATTTTAAACTCATTCTGCAGGTTCTCCATCCAGACAGTATTTCAATATTTTATCTATACTTTATCAAAACCCTCCACACACTTGAACTAATGTTTAGTTTTGATATCCTTTTGTGATCTTGCCCTGTGAGCATGTGCTAGGAGCAGGAATGTAGCCAACATGCCCTTTAGGCATTATGTCTCACTTATAAATACATAGCATAGTTATGTAGTGCTTTTCAAATGTATGACGTGCTGGCAGCCTTGGTAGCAGTTATAGAGTCATTTTATACCAGCTCTGTAATGTTCTCTGTGAGGTAGGAAATGGCCAGTGATGAACTGAAGCAGCTGAGGAACATTCTGACTCAGGAAGCCATCCGCGAGCACCAGATGGCCAAGACTGGAGGCACAGTTACTGACCTGCTGCAGTGTGGCAAATGCAGGAAAAAGAACTGCACATACAACCAGGTACTATGTTCTTTTTCAAAAATACAAAATGCTTAATTAAAATTTTCCTCAGACATAAGGGTCAATATTATATCAAATTTATAGAATTTAACATACAGTTTAATAACAATTGTTAAGCTGAATGTTTTAGAAAGTTTGGTTTGGGTTTCTTATTCTATGTCTCACACTTTTATGCTTTGACACAATGATGCTGTTGGAAAGCCTAGAAAAAAAAAATTCTGACACACAGAACAATCAATTGCTGTATAATATTACGTCTTCTTTAGTGAAATGAAATAAAGACCTTGTAGGAAATTTGGATAAATAAAAATATTCGTGAGCTAGCAGGGTCAGTGTAGGTTGGAGAAGCAAAATATCCTGCAACCTTAGTGGTGAAGTAGTAGAAATTGCTAAATGTCTTAGATCTTGCTCTAAGCATTTCAAGTAAATGTACAGTGCTGTGAAAAAGTATTTGCCCCTTCCCGATTTCTTCTGTTTTTGTGTCATACTAAAATCTACAAAATCGAAGATAAAACAACCAGAGCAAACACAAAATAAAGTTTTTAAATGATAATGTTATTTATTGATGCAAAAAATTATCCAATACCTACTGGACCTGTGTGAAAATGTATTTGTCCCAGTAGTTACTAATTGCCGAAATCTATGCTGTTCAGCTGGACAACCAGGCCTGATTACTGCCAGACCTGTTCAATTAAATCAGCACTTAAATAGAACTTTTACAACAGCATGAAGTTGGTTAAAAGGTCTTACCCAGTAACACACTATGCCAAAATTGAAAGAAATTCCAGAAATTATGAGGAAGAAGGTGATTGAAATACATCAGCCTGGGAAGGGTTACAAAGCTATTTCAAAGCTCTGGGACCCCAAAGAACCACAGTGAGAGCCATTATCTCCAAATGGAAAAACTCTGCACAGTAGTGAACCTCCCCAGATGTGGCAGACCTTCCAAAATTCCTCCAAGAGCACAGCAACAACTCATCCAGCAAGTCACAAAAGGCCCAAGGACAACATCAAAAGACCTACAGGCCTCTCTTGCATCAATAAAGGTAACTGTTCATGACTCCACTATCAGAAAGACACTGGGTAAAAATTTTATCCATGGAAGAGTGGTGAGGTGAAAACCACTGCTAACCCAGAAGAACATTAAGACTCGTCTGAATTTTGCCAAAACACACATTAATGATCCTTAAAGCTTTTGGGAGAATGTTCTCTGATAGGGGTCCTGTTACATCTGGCATAAACCAAATGCAGAATTACACAAAACGAACATCATACCTATGGTCATGCATGGTGGTGGAAGTGTGATGGTGTGGGGATGCTTTGCTGCTTCAGGGCCTGGGAAACTTGCAATAATTGAGGGAAATATGAATTCTGCTCTCCACCAGAAAATCCTAAAGGAGAATGTCCGGTCTTCAGTCCATAAGTTGAAACTCAAGCGCAACTGGATTATGCAGCAAGACAGTGATCCAAAACATAAGAGTAAATCCTAGTTCTGCTAAAAGTGACACAACCAGATTTTAAATTTAAGGGAGCAAGTAGTTTTTCATCCTGGATAACTTTTTTTTTTGCTTAAAAAAAACCCTATTCTTTGAGTTCCACAAAAACAGAAGAAATCAGGAAAATACTTGCAAATACTTTTTCACAGCACTGTAAAAACATATCTTCAATATAAATGTGATATTACACAGGTGCAAACCCGGAGTGCTGATGAACCGATGACCACATTTGTACTGTGCAATGAGTGTGGAAACCGCTGGAAGGTAAGGACTTCTAGTGTAAATACAAACATGGTATATTTATGATATTTAAATGTTATCCTCCACTAGTTAACTTTTGTTATATATTATTATGAATTGAAAACTTATTACAACATATCACTTTATCTTGCTAAATAATACATTGCTTTCATTAAATAAGCTTTAATAAGGTATTTTTGCATTTATCACACCCTGTTAATGTTACCATTTTCAGCCACATTGCTTTTATTGCACCTTTCCCTGAGTCCACTAATCATTTGATTTTAACAGTACAATTTATTGATACATTATATTCCAATAATATTGGCACCCTTGGTAGATATGAGCAAAGAAGACTGTGAAAATTGTCTTTATTGTTTAATATTTTGATCTTTTGTTAAAAAATTCACAGAAATACTCTGCTCTCATGAATATCATACAATTGCAAATACAACACAGGTTTGTCGATAAAATATATCTTTATTAAATATAGGTGTGCAACAAATATTGACACACCCATGAATTCATATGGAAAAAAAAACATTTGTAGTATATTCCCATTGATATTTTACATTCTTTTTAGTACACCTGGGTGACTAGGAACAGGAAATTGTTCCACCATGACTTCCTGTTTAAAAGGGTATAAATATGAGGTGACACTTCCCTTAGTCATTCATAACAATGGGTAAGACCAAGGAATATAGCTGTGATGTGAGGCAAAAGGATCTTGAGCTTCACAAAATGGGAAGTGGCTATAAGAAAATAGCACAAGCATTGAAAATATATATCTCAATGCGCAGTGAAGAGGATAGTTCGCGTGGCCAAAAAATCTCCAAGGATCAAAGCTGGAGAATTGCAGAAGTTAGTTATGTCGTGGGGTCAGAAAGTCTCCAAAACTACAATCCGAAGTCTCCTACATCACCACAAGTTGTTTGGAAGAGTTTCAAGAAAAAAGCCTCTACTCTCATCCAAAAACAACTTGAGCATCTTCAGTTTGCCAGACACTACTGGAACTTCAAAATGGGATCGGGTTCTATGGTCAGATAAAACCAAACTAGAGCTTTTTTTTGGCTATAAACACAATAAAACCGGTGGTTTTGGTGCACACAGAGAGGTAGCAATGTGGAAAGGTACCTCATGTCCACAGTTAAATATGGTGATGGCTCTTTAATGCTTTGGGGCTGTTTTTCTTCCAGAGAACCTGGACATTTTGTTAGGATACATGGCGTCATGGACTCTATCAAATATCAACAGATAGTAAATGAAAACCTGACTGCCTCTGCCAGAAAGCTTAAAATGGGCCATGGTTGGATCTTCCAGCAGGACAATGATCCAAAACATACATCAAAATCAACACAAGCAATGGTTTACTGACCACAAAATCAAGGTCCTGCCATGGCCATACCAGTCCCCTGACTTGAAAGCCATAGAAAACCTGTGGGGTGAACTGAAGAGGAGAGTCCACCAGTGTGGACCTCTAGATTTGAAGGATCTAGAGAGATTGTATGGAGGACTGTATGGAGGAATGGTCTCAGATCCCTTACCTCCGACCTCTCCAACCTCATCAGGCATTATAGGAGAAGACTTGGAGCTGTTGGCACCTTGGCAAAGGGAGATGGCACAAAGTATTAACTAAAAGGGTGCCAATAATTGTTGCACACCTATATTTAACAAAGATCATTTTTTTGATAAACCTGTGTTGTGTTTGCAATTGTTTGATATCCATGCGAGCAGAGTTTTTTTTGTAAATTTTTGAACAAAAGATCAAAAGGTTAAACAATAGACAATTTTTCACAGCCACCTTTGCACATATTTATCAATGGTGCCAATATTAGTGGAGGACACTGTAAATATAAAGTGTTTGGTTTACTGATTATCCATGTCTGTTGTTGAATAATTATTTATATATTTTTCAGTTTTGCTGATTCCTGTTCAAAGCTTCATCTACAGTGAATACTTGGGATCTTCTTTTTTTAAATTTAGATTATACTGTAGTTTGCAATTTTAAAAAGCCAAATTAATTTTAATGGCTTAATTAAATACAGTATTTAAAAATCAAACTATGCCATACAATAGAAAAATGCAAGCTGTATAATTTTAGAAAATTAATATTTGTCAGTAATTTTTTTAAAAACTTTTTTCTACCACATACATTAACTGCATGATTTGGAGTGAAAATTAAACTTAAAAAAAAAGTTGGAAATCCACTTAACACAGATTTTTTTTTTTAATTGTGTTTTCCTTGGAGTAATAATCACAACCATACTGTACATTGTTGTATATTAGAGCAATAATGAACCGACAAAGCTGAAAAGCTCTACATAAATTAATAAAATAATAACAATAAAACTAATAAAAATAACAACTGAATTTGATTATTGTGAAGCAGTAGTATTAGTATCAGCATTTCTTTCAAGGATGTTTGAATTCATATACACTTCAGTAATAATGTTAAGTGGTGCCTATAGAAAATAAAGTTGTATTTATATTGAAGCTGAAGGTATTTTTGTGGTCTATAAATACTTATTGTATCATGCTTAATAGCACTTCAGGTTACATTACTTGTTGAATAAACATAAGGCAGGAGACATCTGTTCTTCTTCAGCTAAAGGCAGAATCACACATGAGGAATACATCCGTTGCACCCGTGGCTACCCAAAGACGCAAGCCTGAGCTAATAATGCCCCTGTCTCTATATTGAGACTTAATAAGTACTAAGCTCTCTGGCTCGTTCTTATTCTCTGAACTAAACAACCAGTGTGGAATTATCCTTTTTATCACTGGAACCTCAGCATTTGGGGTTTATCCACAGTAGAATAAAAATATAGAAACTGCTTAAAGAATGCTTTCCTAATAATTTTCCTTCATTGTGAAGAAAATTCTGTTTTAGCTTTTAATAATATTGCTAATTGAATGTATCTAGCTAGATTGCAGAGATCGTGGCACAAATACAGCCCAGGAGATTTTTTTTTGCGTAGAAAAGAAGAAGCTACACTTGAATAATTGTACCATGATTCAGTTTTTCTGTGAAAATGTCTAATAACTGCACTTGTACGCTAATACTCTAAAATGTTGCTCCACATTTTCAAAACTCTACCTAGTTACAGTTGTATTTGGCTGGGAGCTCCTATTACATTAAAATAAATCTGCATTTATTGGTGATTTCATGTTGGTAATAAACACACACACAAATGTAGATCAGATGTACCATCATTGTAGTAATATGGTATCCTGTAATGCTTAGAGCAAAGTAATCACAGAGTAGAATAGTTTAGATATATAAGTAAGGAAAAACACAACAGAGTGTTCTTCCATAAGGTCTCCTAACATAAAACTTCACCATATCAACAATGTTTTTCTATGTTAGATAACAGCACAGTTTTAAATCCATTTATTATTTGTCTTAGTTTATGTGGAGTGTCTGCCATACAAGTCCATGTGAATGAGCAGTTACTATAGCAACAATATTACATTAGAATTACATTTTAATTACATGCAGATCTGTTGTCAGAGCTGCTGTTATAGCTGCTAAATTAGCCACAGACCAAGGGTGTGGTCTTAATTTCAAATATTGAGGGACAATTCAAATTAAATAAAACCGTCTCAGCAGCAAGCCACTCCGAGACCTTGGAAATGTGCAGTTTGCTCACAACTTATCCTGCTCAGCGCATGGCCACACACACTCATCTCACTGTTGAGAGCGAGAGCGAGGGAGAGAAATAAGGAATTGAACATAAAATACAGGTGTACATCCTTTCTGCACATCTCCTCAAAGTACCCTCCTACAGACTCCCGTTAATCCATGTCCTCACCAACTACACAGCTGTTCCCATAAACACAATTCATAAAGATAGATAAGGCGCTGGTACTCCTAAGATATTTGTCAGTATTTTCTCATAGATATGGACCTCATAATTATGCTCCAATAAATCCAATAAATCCAACCCAATGAACTGTGGTCTCAATTATAGTAAAGCTACATCCTTCTTAAAATGGAAGACTCCAGTTATCCAATCATGAGTCAGAGTTGCTGAAGATGAATAATAGCTGTTCTCACTGGACTATCGTCATAACAGATCTAAATTAGACTTCTAGCTTGCAAAGTAATAAATGTTTGGAATGCTAAATATGAAGTGTATACTGTAAATAAAAGATATAATTAAATTGAATTGTTCATTAGGCTATACATCAATAAGTAAGTATATTATTCTATTTCATTTAAGCAATTTATTTGTTTGATTGATAGGTGTATTGAGTGAGCTGTGTTTGTTTGCCCAATGCAGTAATTATCTGTCCAAGCTATTACTAGAATAACTATGTAGAATATGATGCAAATATTAAAGACTGTGAACACATATACTCAGTCAAAATATATGCAACCATGTTATGAAAATCTTCAGTAGCTGCACTAGTAGAATTGGACCAGTTCAACTGACTGTGCTATCTGTATAAACCATTACATGGAGTACAAATGTAAAATCTCTTTACAATGGGAAAAACAAATAAGTTGGTCTGCAACAAAAATAGTGAGGTGATGTTTATAGGAAAAAAACTTCATAAACTTAGAATTTCAATTGACCACAATCAATCCATCCATCCATTTTGTGTACCTCTTATCCTACACAGAGTCACAGGAAGCCTGGAACCTATCCCAGGGAGCTCGGGGCACAAGGTGGGGGACACCCTGGATGGGGTGCCAACAGATTGCAAGGCACAATTGCACACACACCCACACACACACACACACACATTCACACACTATGGACAATTTGGAAACAGCTATCAGCCTACAACGCATGTCTTCAGACTGGTGCAGGAAACCGGAGTACCTGGAGGAAACCCCCGAAATACAGGGAGAACATGCAAACTCCACACACACTGAGAGGAGGCAGGAATCAAACCCCCAATCCCAGAGGTGTGAGGCAAACGTGCTAACCACTAAGCCCCCATGATCCTTGAGCACAATCAAAAATGTAAAAAAAAAGTTTAAATGTCTAGAACAGACACAGATTAGATTAGACACAGTGAGGGAGACAGTGATGTTCAGTTTCAAATCATTTAGCATCAATCAATGTATCATTCTGTTACATTGTGAGGTGCATATTTACCTGCACAATTTGCACTTTATCCTTCCCTTCATTATTTATGTGTTGTGTTTGTGACCTATATGTAGCATCATTTCATTCTGCATTTTATCTGCATTATCTACAATTAAGAAATTAATTACTGAACATTTCCTCTTTTATTGCCATTGGGACAACAGTGCATTCTCATTTTAAATGTATTCCATTTACCACTGAAATTTAATCTCTGCGAATCGAGTATGCTTGTAGTCCTTTTGCAACTTGGCTCCTTCAGTGACACCGACCATTCTTTTCTGTCTCAACAGCCAGCATATTGTACAATGATCTCTCTTCCACACACAAGCTGGTGAAAGCTTTTTTTCTTTTCACCCACAGAACTGTTACAACATGTGATGTATTCAGCACCGGACTGTACCCTTGGGATAAGGTGGTTGCAAGGCTGCTACAATTTTTGAAGCAGCTTCAGAAACTGTAGCTGGAAAGGTTATATCATAACACCTTCTGGGCAGGTTTCAGCTTGTCCATTTCAGCCCACTGATCTTCACCTTGCTATTGCCACATGACATCAACTCTTGTAAGCTCGCACACTGGCTCAGTGTGCTGTGATACATTCGCAAATAAATTTTGCAAGTCACAAGAGTTTCTACTTTTTTGCTTTTGGGGGTTTTGAGATTACCTTCATTTTGCTGTGATTTGGGGATGCACTGCAAAATATGATACTTAATTTTTTGATCTTACATCCTTCAGAATCTTATTATCTTAAAACATCAACATTTAAGCATGTGATGTAGGCATAATAATATTTTACTTAAAGTGAATTCAGTGTGTATATGCAGATCTGTTATACACTTGGCAACGTGTCATTAGTAGGTAAATATGTTTGTTTGTTTATTTCTTGTCTTAGTATTGTAAGGTTCTATCTCCAATCTAGTCTATCTAGTCCAAATGGACCTTATAATACGAACAAATTCCTCCTGACCTTGTTTTCTTTCCCTGTACCCTTTCCTTGGAAGGCGGAGCTAAGAAGTTTTAAGGAAGCAAGGTTTCAAGTTGAGCCTTGTGCTTTTCTTTTTTCAGTCAAATTTTTTGCTCTAGCTTTTTACTATTTGCCTTAATCTATTGTTGTGTTGCCTTTTAGGCATTCCCCAGATGACATCATTACAAGTGTAAATACTTTCTATGCATTCAAACAGTTAATTTGCCTTTCCCTTCAGAAACTGCTTTATCTTGGTTATGGTGGATCCGATCTATCCCGGGAACACGACATGAAGTGTCAATACGCCCTGAATGGGATGAGTAGGTATGATTTTTCAGAAGCCTGAGCTACCATCTAAGAAGAATGTTGCTCTGTCATGTCTGTATGTTATTTTCTCTACTGTAGGTAGCTGATAGTGTTCTCACATCTCATCGGAAACACTGATTAATCAATACTTCCTTTAGAAATGTGAAAAATCTCTTATAGTTAATGTTTCTTGTTGAGTTACAGTATAATCAGAATTTTCCACAATTGCTTTTGCTCCATGAAAATAAAATGAGTGTACATGAACTGACTTGCTACTACATCCTGTAAAGACCAGATAACCAGACAACTCAAACAGTGCCAATATCACCTCAATTTTCCATCTTGCTGTGTAGGAGATTAAATTCAGTGGGTGGCTTTAGCCCCTCAACATTTATCAGATTTTGATTGAAGGTGGATAGTGTAAAGCACAAATCCTGATTCCTAGAATTTATTTTCACAAATGAGCCATACTTATGCTGAAATTGGTTCAACTAACACTTGTTGCCAGGGTACCAAACAGGGCCATACAGTATGAGCAAGAAATGCAGATTACTGATTGGCCAAAATCAATAATCCCAGAATCATTACTCAAGTCAGACCACAGCAAAACTCTAGGGTTTTGTCCCAAAATTTATACTACTTCACAGGTTCCCAAACCTAATCCTGCACCTAACACTGCCCTGCACATTTGAGTGTTTTATCTGCTCCCAACACCTTAGTCAACTATTCAGCTGAAGTGGGTGTATTACAGATGCAATGGCATGATTGACTACATTGCATTTTCAAACCTGTTTTTACCAGAACCTCATGACATTTGCCTTCTCTACAACCTTTTCTATGATATTGGGGATTAACTGGAGGTTTGATTGGCCTATAGCGCACAATGCTACAATTATTATAAAAGGGGCGCACGGTGGCTTAGTGGTTAGCACGTTCGCCTCACACCTCCAGGGTCGGGGGTTCGATTCACATCCTGTGTGTGGAGTTTACATGTTCTCCACATGTTTACATGTTCTGCGGGGGTTTCCTCTGGGTACTCTGGTTTCCTCCCCCAGTCCAAAGATATGCATGGTAGGCTGATTGGCATGTCCAAAGTGTCCATAGTGTGTGAATGTGTGTGTGATTGGCACCCAAGGGTGTACCCTGCCTTGTGCCCCATGCTCCCTGGGATAGGCTCCAGGTTTCCCCCGTGACCCTGAAAAGGATAAAGTGGTATAGAAAATGGATGGACTAATTGTAGTAGTATAATTACAACAAGTATATTGATTTTACCATTGTCAGGAAAAGATTTTAAAGCTTTGAGTCATGACTGATCAAACTATCATTTGCTAGCTAGCTAACATGCTAATGTAACGTACATCTTGAAAATATAGGTAAACAGCAGTCATCATTTGTACACAAAACAGCCTAAAAAAATCTCAGCTCTCCATGATCTTCATCTATCTCTGACACAGTAAATTAGCTATTTGTATGGAGAACTGTGCTCTTTTATGCTCTGCTCATTCTGTTGGTGGAATATGTTTAAAAAGGAGTGGCTGGCTAACCTTACCAAACTACTTTGAGTATTAGGTAAGGTCATACAGTCAATAGTAAACTGTTACGAATTCAGCTAGTGTTAGTTGCCTTTATTTATGACATTGATTTATTCGCTCACTTTGGTTTTCTAGTCATAATATCAGCACAACAACTAGCTTAGACATCGAAATGAGCAACATAACTGCAAAGAACGCCCTGCTGAGGGTCTCTTAGAACAAGACATGGCTTTTCTACAGAACTGTCAAGAGCTTCAAGTGCGTGCTGGAAAATGCATGTGTTCATGAGGCTTGACTGTGATGTCCAAAACTGTCACTCACCTCAGTGACCATGGTCTTATAATTATCATCAAATAACTCCTATGAAGCACATTAATCATATGGAAAAATATTGTGGGAGATAACAATGTGAACTGAACGGAAAGGGAATGGGTGGGGTTAAAATTTATACTGCAGCCAACCACTATAGTGCTTCAGAGACATTTTGGCTTCACTTTTTCAGCTGATACTATGTCCACCCATATGTACAAGTGATCTGAACCCTATCCAGGAAAGGCAGGAGAGTTCACACTGGATAATGTGCCAGGCACCACACACACACACACACACACACACACACACACACACACACACACACACACACACACACACACACACACACACACACACACACACACACACAGAGGATAGTGTTCCAGTCCATCAAAGGCCACCATGCACACCACATATACACACACACACACACACACACACACACACACACACATTTACTTTTAATTTATATTTACATTTATTCATTTAGCAGACGCTTTTATCGAAAGCAACTTACACATGAGGAATACAACCAAAGCGATATATCAAACAGATTTTGTGGTCGTGATTGAGGACACACACACACACACACACACACACACACACACACACACACACACACACACACACACAGAGGTCAACTTAGTGTAGCCAATCAGCCTGCTTGTTTTTGGACAGTGGAAGAAAACCAGAGGACCTTTCTCCACGGAGCAACACGCAAAACTGGATTGGAATGCTGACTGTGCACCAGGCCTCCTCACTAATACTCTTGTGATTGAATGAGCACACATTTCCACAGCCACTTTCCAAAATCTAGTTAAAAGCAGTCCCAGAAGTGTAAGATATATATTTTATATATTTGCAGTGGCACTGTACTGGTTGACCTGAGTACACCTTCAGTGAGGCAATTATTGTACCATTCACATAAAGGACACATTCTTGGAGCATGGATCAATACAGGTATACAGAAAGATTATGACACTGGAAGCAATGTTCACTTTATCAATGCATGTCTTTTGTGAGGTGAGTCATTGACAATTACTTACAATATTGCAATGTTTATCATTGGAGTCCATTAAACATTACCCCACAGGACAGCACAATATATTCCTGCTGGACTGAGCAGAAATCTAGGAAATTGCAATGTATTTCATACACCCTCTCAATCGGGCTCTTAAGAATTTCTTTGGGAACAAGCATATTGAATTGTGAAATTGCAAATAACTTATTATATCTGAAATATGCTTTTTTTTTTTTATTTTTTAAACACATGTTATTTCTACATAAGGGGTTGTACAACTGCATGAAACTAATCATAAAGCCTTGGTAAAGCCATAAATTCTTTTTACTTCTTTTGTTATTCTTACATGTGCATCATGTCTTACATGCCAAAGGATCAACTGCTGAACCTCATAATACAAAAATGTTCCAGATAGGCTAATAAATAAATAAAACCTACTGAGCTGTCTAATGAAATTCCCCACTTGAGGACCATTTTGTTTTGATGTAGGAGTGATTCAACTGTCTGCTGTGTGGGCTATCAGAGCTGCAAAGCTGCACATTACAGAAGCTTGTGTGCAGGGCTTTTTGTGGCTTCTGGCACATGTGCAAAATCTGTGTAACTAATAAAATAAACACACAACAAATTGCTAAAAAGAGAGAGAATGACACGTCCCCATGGACATACTCATGACAGCATAAGAAGCAGGAAGGTTTGTGTGTTCTGTGCTCCTGATAATGCTGTTCTAATCAGAGAAGAAAGAGCTAATAAGTCCCCATAGGCAAGTGTCATCCATCTCATTATCTAATGCTCTGTTTCCTCCATGCGTAATACCACCACTGCAGCTAAGCCTTGTGGCACATAACATACAGATACATTAGTGTTGTTTGTACACAAGAAATTACATTCTCCACCAGAATTAAATTAATGTAAACAAAGGAAGAAGCCATTTAGGACAGATTAAAATCATAAATTCACATTGAAGCATAAAAACTAGTTATGTGTGAAAAATATAGCAGTGAATAATATATGTTATTAAAATGTAAATATAGAAACACAAAACCTAATCAACATAAGCAAGATGACTGAATTCCAACATCAGGAACAAAATAGTACATAAGAAATATTTGAGCATTTCTTTAAATTCGAAATTAAATGTAAAACCAATTTTAGAGGATGGAAATGATGGCTGTAATAATAACTAATAAACCAATAATCTAGATTGCTTACATGTGAAAGATTATTACCATGGCCTTTAACTTGTCTACTAACCCTATATGACTTAGATAAGTAATGGCAGACTGTTTCCATCACATCAAAATACAGAGCAATGATTAAAAGCCCTTTCCAAACAAATGAAGAGAATTTAAGGGTCTGTTTTTCTGTAGAGCTCCCCACAGGCTGAATTCAATATCATTTCTTGTAAAAGAGGCAGAGAAATAATGAGATGTTAATAGTATTCGTGGTTTGTTCTGTCCCTCACATTAGTGATAATTAATCCAGGACCCTGCCTCATCCTGAGTAGGCCCTTAGACACACTGGGTCATCTGCATCTTAATATATTCCTTTCACACTTGGCAAAAAAAAAAGAAAAAAAAAAAGACAAATGTACTATGTGGACATTACATTTCTGCCTGCAGCTTTCAGCTGATTTTGAGGTTCATAATGATAATTTCCTGGAACTGCTCAATGGAAGTATAAAAGTCATGGGACCTGAAATGAAGATTAGAGTGCACTTTGTAGCTGTATGTTTTACATTAATCAATAATGGCCACTGGGAATCAATGTGTTTGTACTAAACATTAGTTGCATTGTTGCTTAAAGCTTTTCCTGATCCTTAAAAAGCAGTATTATACTACAAAATGCTTGAAAACATTTCACTTCCAAGTTCCAAAATCAAATGATGATAAATCTAATGGCATAACACTAATAACCATTTACAGATGTCACTGAAAATATTACATACCATACATCACATTTGACTAAACCTAATAGTTTCACAACACAATAAATGATGTAAAATGAATAAATACCCTCTGGTAGTAACCATACAGACAGTGACAAATTGAAAGACAAACCAGCATAAAGTGTATTAGTAAGGTGCTAGCCTGCCATGAGCTGCCAAGTGGGCCTTGGCATGGATTATCAGTCTCTGAATCTGTACTAGAAGGATTTCTTCCCAAAGATATTCCCCAGTTGGTGTTTTGATGATGGTGGTGCAGAGTGCTGTCTAAAACATTGCTCCAAAATCTTCCATTGATGTTCATATTGGTTGAGACTTGGTGACAGTAAAGGCCACAGCATATGTTTTACATCATTTTCATCAAACTCTTCAGTGAGCCCTTGTGCCCTGTGAATGGGGACATCATCATGGGGACATCATCATGGGGACAAATGGACCCAAATTATGCCAGCACAATGTCCTCCACAGCAAAACAGACACTGTTTTTCCCTTTGACATTAATTTTTAATGCATCAAATACAAACATATATCAAATGCTATTATGCACTATGTGTGAGAAAAAAAAAAATCTAATTATTTTTTTATACATTTATTATGTTGTTGTCCTATGCAAAGAATTTGCAAAACAAAAAGAGAGGGATGGTTGTAGACCTGCAGTAGACATACAATTAATATAATAGATATTGTGAGCAAACAGTTTATACTTGTTTGTATCATCACTTTCTACAAAGTATAAGCATATTATGTAACTCTGAATGATGTGTAATAAAGATCCATCATCACTCCATGTCAGCGTTATAGCATGATGTATTTAAACACAACACCGATCTATCAAGCCATATCTACTGCCTAATGGGCATCATTCCTTTAACCAGTGAAGTACAGAAGAGATCTCTGGAAAAGAATCACATTGTTTATCATTCTTAATGATAAACACAATTCCTCCACCAAACCAGTGTGTCGGAGAGCAGCTGACCTTATGGATGTGAACAAAAGAAAAGTTAAAGAAGTACTTAAAAGAGTACTGACTGTAAACATTTGTTTAATTTAAAAACCATGGTCCTTCTAGTCATATGTTTGTACAAATATGCAAAATGTAGAAATGCTGAAAAAAGGAATATGTGATAAATTAAGTCACAGACATAAATATGAATAATGTGAATTATTTGTTTAGTTAAATCAGTTCTAGCTAAAAATGAACCCCTCATCCTATACAATAAGTCAGAACATTTCAGGTGGAGCACAAGTGCTAAATAGGAAAAGAAATCTTCCATCCATAACAGCTTATATTAAATCATGTCCTGATTTAGTAATTATTATAGTTCTGCTTTCTCAGGTTTTTTCACAAAGTAACATTAAGAGGTATTTTCAAGTGCCAGTTTATTTATAAGGTATCAGTTTTATGGCATCCCCCAGTCTGAAGTTAGAAACTATGCCTAATGCAGGAATCTAATATTTTACACAATCAAGAATCAGAATGATATACTTACAGCATGGAGTATTTGTCCAGGTGTTATAGCAGTAAATTTCCTGATATTCTATGGCAGGTTGCATCTTTATAACTTTAGGTCAAATTACTCAGAAATAAAATTATGTTTATGTTACAGGTTTTAGCATCCTTGGTGGGGTGCCAATCCATCACAGGGCACAATCACAAACATTCATACACTACAGACACTTTTTGGACATGCCAATCAACCTATGGTGCACGTCTTTGGGTTGGGGGTGCATGGGGGGGAGCATGTGGGCTCCACACAAGCAGGGCTGGGGCAGGTGTCAAGTCCTCAGCCTTGGGGGCGTGAGGCAAGTGTGCTAACCACTACAACACTGTGCCACCCGAGTTTTAGATCTTCAAACGAAATACAACATAAAACAAAGGCAACCGGAGTAAACACACAATATAATTTTTATTTATTATTTTTTTACTGAAGCAAAAATAACCCCTATCCAATACCCATCACCAATGTGAAAAACTAATTGCCCTTTAAATTTAAAATCTGATTGTGCCACCTTTAGCAGCAATAACTGCAACCAAACACTTCCGATAACTAGAGATCAGTCTTTCACTTACTTCTAGGACTAGGACTTACTGCTATGCTTTGGATCATTGTCTTGCTGCATAATCCAGTTGCGCTTGAGTTTCAACTTCCAGACTGAAGACCAGACATTCTTTAGGATTTTCTGCTAGAGAGCAGAATTCATGTTTCCCTCAATTATGGCAAGTTGCTCAGGCCCTGAAACAGCAAAGCATCCCCACACCATCACACTTCCACCACCATGCATGACCATAGGTATGATGTTCGTTTGTGGAATTCTGTGTTTGGTTTACACCAGATGTAACGGGACCCCTGTCTTCCAAACAGTTCCACATTCGACTCATCCATAGAACAATCTCCCAAAAGGTTTGAGGATCATCAAGGTGTGTTTTAGATGAGCCTTAATGTTCTTCTGGGTTAGCAGTGGTTTTCACCTCTCCACTCTTCCATAAATGCATTTTTACCCAGTGTCTTTCTGATAGTGGAGTCATGAACAGTTACCTTTATTGATGCAAGAGATGTCTGCAGGTCCTTTGATGTTGTCCTTAACTCTTTTGTGACTTACTGGATGGGTCATTGATGTGCTCTTGGAGGAATTTTGGAAGGTCTTTGACTTCTAGGAAGATTCACTAGTGTGCTGGGATTTTCCATTTGAAGATAATGACTCTCACTGTGGTCCTTTGGAGACCCAGAGCTTTTGAAATAGCTTTTCAACCCTTCCCAGACTAATGTATTTCAATCACCTTTTTCCTCAGCATTTCTGGAATTTCTTTCAATTTTCACATAGTGTGTTACTAAGTAAGACCTTTCAACCAACTTCATGCTGTTGAAAAAGTTCTATTTAAGTGGTGATTTGATTGAACAGGTCTGGCAGTAATCAGGCCTGGTTGAGTCTAGTCCAGCTAAACCCCGTTACGAATGCAGTTTGATAGATTTGGGGAATTAGTAACTATGGGTGCAAATACATTTTCACACAAGCCCACTTGGTATTGGATAACTTTTTTGCTTCTATAAATAACTATCATTTAAAAACTGTATTTTGTGTTTGCTCAGGTTGCCTTTGATTTATCTTAGATTTTGTTTTACTTTCTGAAACAATTTAGTATGAGATATACACAAAAACAGAAGAAATCAGAAAACATTGTACATGCTTCAACAAGACTCCAGTGTTTGTGAGTAGCCCTCATTTACTGCTCAGTTATGCATCTTTTTTCAGTGGTCAACATAGCTCTTTATTTAGCTCTTTAATAGCTTTTTTTTTTCTTCTACTGGTCAGTGTGGTACAGCATGGCATGATTTGTATTCAGAACTATTTGTACCTGTAGCAACAGTGGAGGAGCTACAACCAAATGGTTTTAGTTTGCATGTGCTTTTATATTATTAAAAGACATATAGCAAGCACCTGAACAAACAGATGGCTTTGCTTTTTCCTTTGTAATCGATGGGAATGCTGTCAGACACTACTGAATATTGTTGTGCTGTATAGTCTTGTAGAAAATCAATGCCAGCTAGGAAGACATATCAAGTGTTTTGTTTGTACAATTGCTATCTGAATTAAGGGATGATTCACGATGACTCTGTGGCTGCTTTGAGCTAATCAATAATCTGTACTTCTTGCTCAACATATACTCTATGTCCTTGTTCAGTGCCTTGGCAACAAGTGTTCGTCAAATCAATTTCAGCACTGCTATGGCTGAACGGAAATAATTACGAATCAGGATCATCGTGTAATCATTGGCAATTGGAGATAACTGGAGATGGGCTCATATAATTTAGGTTTCGTTGTATTGAACCAAACACATTTGGTTGTGTGCTATACACCATAGGTTTCCAACAGTGTCCTGGAGTACCTCATGTCCTGTTCGTTTCTGTGTAATTCAGGAAGGTTAATTAGCTGATTATTTGAATCTGGTGTGCTGGGGGAAGGGAAAACACTCAAATGTGCAGGTCCAGGCTGGGAAACTGTGCTATGAATGTAGTTCTTGTTAAGCAAACAGCCTATTTCTGTGCACTAGGTTACATTAAAAATACAAAACTAAATAAAAAGTCGAAACACAGTCAGCTACTATAACCGTCCAGTCATCTGAAAGCAACAGAAACCATCCCATCCTTGATGCTTTACTCTAGGACAGTTTCCTCGCGCGCGCAAACTCTAAAGCGCGTGCATGTAAAGCTCGCGGAAGCGCACTGGACGCGTGACTGAGAGCGGACACACTTCTGCACACCGCGCGCATCTGTTCTCACAATTCTGAATTATAACCTCGGGAAAGCATCACGAATACTTTATTTACAAGACTGCTGAATTTCTTGCATTTAAATCTCGGAAACAGCTCAAGGAATGTCATGGATCCTCCAGCGGTGACCGAGAACTGCTTTGATGAACGTTATATAGACATGGCGTATAATGATAACTTTTCGGAACCAACCAGACTTCCGTTTAACCGGAGCACAGCACAGAGCACCGTGAGCGAGAGAACGTCTGTGATCATCGCCATCTCCATCACGGCGATTTACTCCGCCATCTGCGCGCTGGGGCTGCTGGGAAACGTGCTGGTTATGTACGGCGTGGTCAGGTACGGGTACTTTCTACTGCAAAACAAACAAAACTAAACAACAACAAATAACCTGCTTTAAAACTAAAACTGTTTAATAGTTGTCACTAGTAGAAATGACCTGTTTTTTTTTAAAGGGTGGCCTGGTTTATATAGGCTGCGTTAAACAGTGCCATTTCTTAGAGTTTTAACTTTAAGACGTGAGCTCTTTTAATTTGTTTTTTTTTTTTTTTTTTATCACTGAGTATAGTAACAACAATGTGTGTAAAAGATCCTGCCCTTGAAACTAAAGAGTCAAAACGGCTACAGTAACGACCGCCAGTGAGTATAGTTTGGCTACTAGACAACAAAATTGTTACTCTAACAACAAATTATGGAAACGTAAATTGTGCACAGAATATACAGCAGAACATTAGGAGAGGGAGAAATGGGCATTTGTTCCTTGTACACTCTGTTAAGAGCCATTCCAGCGAATGGCGGACATTTCTGTCCCCTGGACATTACATTACATTTACATTTATTCATTTAGCAGACTAGTTTATCCAAAGCGACTTACAAATGAGGAAATATAAGCAAAGGGATAGATCAAGTGGAGAACAATACAAGTAGTGCTACAATACAAGATTTTTAATTGAGTTCTAGAAAAGCAAAGTGTGCAGAGTAGAGGTGTAAGAGCCAGAGTAGGGTTTATTTTATTTATTTGTTTCATTTTTTAATTTAAGGATAATGTGGGGTTGACATTTTAGGGGCTAGTTAGGTGCTCACGGAAGAGGTGGGTCTTTAGCTGTTTTTTGAAGATAGTGACCGGTTATGTGGTCCGGATTGAGGTTGGAAGGTCATTCCACCACTGAGGAACAGTTAGTTGGAAGTTTCTGGAAAGGGACCTTGAGACACACTGAGTAGACACTACTAAACGTCGGTCATTAACCGATCACAGATTGCGTGAGGGGAAAGTAATCCTCAAGGAGAGTGTTGAGGTAGGAGGGTGCTGTTCCAGATAAGGTCTTGTACGTGAGCATCAAAGCCTTGAATTTGATGCGGGCGGCTACAGGAAGCCAGTGGAGGGAGATAAGGGGTGTGGCATGGGTCCTTTTGGGCTATATGTATAAAAATGCATAAAAATGAACTCTAAAACATATTTTATTATTAAGCAACGTGTCCTGCACATTAAGCTAACTACAAATTTTAAATGTCCAATTAAAAACATATTAATAAAAACTACCTAGAACACAAAAAATAGCATTTGTTGCATGTCCCCACTCTCTATCTCTATACTTTACCATGAAATATAATTATTAAAATCCTTCAGAAATCTTTTTTTTTGCATTGTTGTGACTTTATATCCAATCTATGCTTAAATTTTTTTCCCCATGAGAAATCCATAATATTTTAGATAACACACATTTTAGTCGTGTCCCCAGGTTTTCATTCAGTCCTGTGACCCGAACACATTCTCCCCTCTGAAAAATTTGGTACATTTCACAAGACACATTTTCAACAGGAATTTGCATCATCTGGCTCTTCTGAAGGCAGTTGGAAGACCAAAAGTAAGTCCTCTCATTTTCTTTTCTGTATATTTGATATTGTGACTATGTCTGAAAAGGTAAATCTTAACACAGTGTCTTGTTACCTAAATTATTTGTTAGATGTCATTCATTTATTTTAAAAATAAAATTTTTTGGTAAAATCACTAGAATTTGCTCAGTATCCTCATGCTATTAGCATGTATGCCATGTGGCTATATTTCATATATTTGCTAATTCCATGCTAAAAACTTCAGTCCTGTTACCTATATGTTACTCATATAAACCATAACAGGGGTGAGTAGCATCCTCTGGCGTATTGATTTATTAGTGTGATTATTAGTTTATGTAATATGATTTACTTGATTAAGTTTTACAGTTACCGTTACTTAAGTTGTAGACGTATCAGTTTTATAATATGAATACCACGCTTACAAGGAGCCAATCCACCACTAAGTGCTGCAGAAAAGCAGCAACTCTATCGCACCCGATGTGATGCAGACCCAGAGAGGAGACAGAAATATTTAGAGAAGGAATGTGAAAAATACACAAAAGACCTCGAGTCAGGCAGGAAGAAATTAATCTATGACCTCAGTCAGAGAGAAAAGCACAGACGCAGAAAAGGGAGGGAGAATTACCATAGGACAGGAAAGAAGCCCTCCAACACCTTGTCACCCCTCCACACAGCCCCCAGTTATCACCAGAGCAAGCTGTGCATCCATAGCTAAGCACTTCCAGGTCTATTTTATTAAATGGATCATGTGCCAAAGACAATGTGCTAGAGGTTACTTTTAATGAAAATAGACATGATTACATTACCCTATGAATTTAGCCATCAGGTCATAGAGGGTAATTTATCAACGTAACAGTACATTTTCCTGACTATTGCAATGTGTAATTTATTGTGATGCATGTGTTTTTTAGGCAACGTAATCAAGGGCAGAGAAGAAGCCGAAAAACACGAAAGAAGCTTTATAAACAAATTCAAGAACTAAAGGTTCTGGTGAAAAAATAAACCAAACAAAAAGCACAAAAGTACAAGAAAAAACTCCAGCGCACTAAAAAGAAAAATTCATCTCCACGCACAAAAGTAAACAAACAGTTGACAGCTTCCAAGTTTGTCCATTCAGAAGACCCTTTTGTTTCATGAAGCTCTAGTGGAGGTTCTTGTGCAATAGCTACACTACTTGAAAATAATCGGTAAAATCAATCTGGATGACCTTTTGAAAGAGATCACGTGATACAGAAAATACGAAGTGCATGTATGGAGAATGTTCTGAGTGCAAGGACTGCTCTTGCCCAGTCTCTACAGAGTACAATCCAGAGAATAAAGTGTTATATTCAGTGGGTAGTTATGGATAAGCAGCACAAGAATGACCCCAATGGCAAAACATCTAAAATTCACAATAAAAAAAAAAAAAGAGTTCCAGACCACTCAAGAAGAACTGCTGTAACAGCTAAACCTGCTGCTGCATAGGTTTAACAGACACACTTTTAACATCAACAATCAGTTGATCCACTACAGGGCAGTGAGACAAAGCTTAAAAGCACATGAATTCTTAATTCATGTAGAGTTTTCTGAAAATTACCTCTGCAAGTACAGCACAGAAATACAGGCAGTGCACTTCGGAGCATCACATCAGCAGGCTACACTGCACACGGGTGTGGTTTATGTGCATGCAACCCCTCGCCCTATGTCCTTCAGCACAGTGTCACCCTCAAGAAAAAGGGCCCACCAGCAATCTGGCAGCACTTGTCACCAGTGCTTGATTATGTGCAGAGTGCACATCTGGAGGTCTCCACTATCCATTTTTATAGCGATGGCCCTTGCACTCAGTACAAACAACAATAATTTTTTCTTGTTTTGTAATGAGCTGCTCAGGCGAGGATTCACTTCCGGGACATGGAACTTTTTTGAGGCGAGCCACGGGAAAGGTTGCCCTGGATGGTGTGGGAGGGGCCCTGAAGAGGAGGGCTGACAGTCTAGTCAGCCAAGCAAGAGACATTCCTGATGCTGAAGAGCTGTTTGCTGTGTTGCAAGAGACAGAGACAAAAATCAACTTGTTTTTTTGTTGGCGAGGAAGTAGTTGATAAAGCAGTTTCAGAGATACCTAATGATGTGCCACCAGTTCTGTCCATTATGAGGATCCATCAGGTAGTGTCCCTAGCCCATGGAGAACTGATATACAGGGATGTCAGCTGCTTGTTCACAATAATACAAAATCTGAACTGTGGGTGCTTTAATGCAAAGCATTTCAAGTTCAGCAATCAACAGACCGCTCCCATGGGACAGAAGTTCAGTGGCTAAGTCTTGAAGTTGTTGGCAAATGATGTGTGCTGAAATACAATGAACTGTATGCTGGTGTCATCACAGATACAAGTGAAACACATGTTGAGGTCTGTTGTATGCAAAAGATTGGGGTCAACAGGTTTTTCTGGCCAGCCCACGAAGATATCCTTTGGTACTTGTTTGAGGACATTGTGTGCATCATCCCACCACCGAGGCCAGTCACAGCTCTTCACATAGAAATTGAGAGAAAAGTCTTGGCCAAACTAGAGAAGGCTTTTTTAGAAAGGGTCAGGCAAGTTTGTTTTCTTGTATTGAGTGCAATTCTAGCAAAAACACTGGATGTAGCTTCTGTAACATTTTTTGTTTTGTAGATGAAGATTGAGAGAACCCAGAAGCCAGAAACAGCCACCATGACATGCTGATGGGGAAGGAGATACACCCACCACACTCTCTATCTCTGTTCTCTCCATCTTCTTCACTGTGATGAAGTACAAGCACATAGCAGATTCCTTCAGTAATCTCTCTCTCACACACACAAGCTATGCACACTCACAGGGGGACACACACCCCGGATACACATTCCTGTTACTCAGCGTTCATTCCTGTTATTAAATTGTTTTTCTCTAAAATATAAAGTTAAACCATGGCTTTTATCAATTGTGTTATGTCAATCATTTATCCAATATCTTAATTAATTACATGATATAAAAAATTATTAAGTTGGGGTTTGGCTCTCCTTTAAAATGAAAAAATGGCTTTGCATTAAAAAAAAAAACACCTGTGCATAGAGTGATTTTTTTTTTTTTTTTTTTTTTTTTTTTTTTTTTTAGTAAAAAATATCAATTCTTTAATCATGCAACCAAGCATTTCTTTAAAATAAACACTTTTGTGAGAGGAAAACAAAGGAATTAGTTGACATTACTTTTAAAGATGCTTTTTAAAAAGACACGAGTTTTGGTAACAGGACTGAGAAAAATGCATCTCCTGCTTTGAAACCTTGTAAAAAATTAAATAAATTTACCTGAGCTTGACCAATATACATTTTGAAAAGTGAAATGTGTGTTTTTAGATTCAGTGATGAAAAAAATATAAAAAATTAAGTATAATATTTGAGTTACACCAGGCAAATGTCACCTATTCAATGGAATGGCTCTTAACTCTTTTGCTGTATGGTAAGGTGTTTTCATATATCTCATCTTTTTTTTAAATAGTAAAACTGGAAATAAAATAAACACTGTTCAAGTATTTGAAAACACCTGCCACAATGAGGAGTTGATGCAATACAATTGCAAATCCAAATCGTGAACCAGAATTTTAGAGCAGGCTGAGATCACAGCCAGCAGCACACAGGCTTGTTGGCAGACAAGATGGAGAAGTCAAATACACAAAGTAGAGCTTGATACTGTGAAGACCTGCAGATGAAACATGCTCAGAAATCATCATCATCATATGTGGATTATTGGGTTAACAGGATTGAGTTGCCAATATGACACAATCTGATATTTGTCTGTTTTTTTTCAAAGATGTTGACTTGTTACCAAGACTAGGCCGTAAATTCAAACTGACATAGTAGCAGTAGCAAATGTAAAGAAGATTAGCTCTCACGTCTTGAAGCATTTTATAAATGCAAAAAAAAAAAAAAACCTACACTACTTATAGACATTTTTAATTAAAGTGTTAGGATGAGGATGCAAGATGTACTGCCAAAAACAAACCAATACATGGCCACAATTTCATGAGGACAAATAAAGTACTTATTACTTTCTGATCCCAATTTAGTATCCTGTAGGTTCATTAAACTAAAATGTGCCTGTATTACTGCATTGTGCAAAAGAAAAAAACAAAAACTTTTAAGAGTCTCTCCAGGCTTAATAACATTTGCATTAGCCAATTGTTGACTGGATGATCCTGATTTAGTGGTTCAATGTGCAGTTCTCTCAAACCACTTGCAAACCCAATTAACTCCTGAAACAACAGAATACATTTACATGTTGAAATGCCAATGCAAGTAAGACACCGTAACCTTTTCTAGCAAGTTAATCATCTTAAGGTACACTAACATTTAAAATAATTGACTTTAGTTTTTTTTGAAAATCTACACAAACCAAATCTGGCAGGCTTATAAGCCGATCAAAGTAAACTAATCAATACGAGTGATGGATAGCTAGCTAACTAGGAACACAGCCATCAAATGTTGCTATCAGTGATTATGGCATTTTCAGTATGAAATTCTAACATAAATCCAACAATAATCAACATATCCGGAAATTCCCCTGTAGGAATGAACATGTAAAAATTCATGATGGCAGGTCATCTAGACACAGATTTTTTTAAAAATATTTTAAGGTTATTGATGCAATTTAAAAAAAAAAAAAATTCCGAAAATTATTGATGTGACCAAAATTGTTTTTACCTGTATTGTCTTGCCTTCAAATAAGGCGTTTCACCTGTATCTGCCTACATGTGTAAGTCAGTGTACACTATACAGTACTGTGCAAAAATCTTAGGCACACAATTTTGTTTAAGTACAAACTATGTTACAGATATGAGTTCTACAGTTTAAAGTCACTACAAAAACATTTTAGATTTCCAAAAACTAGTTTTCCAGCACAAAATTAAGTGTTACAGAAAAATGTTTGTATGTCAGTAAGAAAGAAGCATATTGCACAAGAGGCCACTTTTCAGACAAAAAAAAACAAACAATGAAGAATTTTGCTGCGAAAATAAGATGCAATTGCGACAGTCAAAGCCTCCAGAAGAACTGTGGCTGGTTCTGCAAGATGCTCAGTAAAATTTACCAGCTCATTTCCTTATAGAACTGTACACATTAGTAGTACCTGAAACTACTAATTTTTTTTAAGCAAAGGGTCATCATACCAAATATTGACTTTGTTTAATTTATTACTGTTTATTGCACTTTATAGTATTATTATTACTTTTTTTAAGCATAGAAGCATTTAATTTCATTATTTTTGAAGGCATCATTTGCCCTACAGCATTTCTTTGTATGTGCCTAAGACCAAACGTATGTGGACACCTGACCATCACAGCTTTATTAGCTTGTTGGGCATCCCATTCCAAAACACATGGCCATTAATATGGAGTTGTTGTTAATGCTGAAGCATTAACATTACCTTTCACTGGAACTAAGGGGCCTACCTAGCCCAAAACCTGAAAAGCAGCACAAGACCATTATCCCTCCTCCACTAAACTTTACTGTTGGCACAGTGCATTCTGGTAGGTAGTGTTCTGGTATCTGCCAAACCTAAATTCATCCATCAGACAGCCAGTTAATGAAGCGTGATTCATCACTCCAGAGAACGTTTCCACTGCTCCAGAGTCCAGTGGCAGTGTGCTTTATTCCACTCCAGTTGACGCTTAGCATTGTGCATAGTCATCTTAGGCCTGTGTGCAGCTACTTGGCCATGAAAACCCATTTCAGGAAGTTCCAAACAAACAGTTTTTGTGCTAATGTTGCTCCTATACGCTTCCACTTCAAAATAATAGCACTTACATTTGAGCGGGACAGATCTAACAGCACAGAAATTTCATGAATTAAGTTGTGGCAAAGGTGGCATCCTATGAATGTGTCATGTTTGAAGTCACTGAGCTCTTCAATATGACCCATTCTACCGCCAATGTTTATCTATGGTGGTTGCATGGCTATGTGCTTGATCTTATGCACCTGGCAGCAGTGGGTGTGGCTGAAAGACCTGAAGTCAATAATTAAAATGGGTGTCCACATACACTATATTAATACTAGGTAGGGCCTCACTTTTCTCTCAAAACAGCTTCAGTTCTTCATTGCATGGTTTCCACAAGATGTTGAAAACATCTGATCCGTGATTCTGGTCCATGTTGACATGGTTGCCTCACTAAATTCCTGCAGATTTTTCATCTGCAGTTTCATGCTGTGAATCTCCCGTTCGGGCACATCCCAAAGGTATTCTATTGAACTTAGATCCTGTGACTGGGAAGGCCACTGAAGAACATTAAGTTCATTGTCATGTTCATGAAACCAGTTTGAGTTTTGCTTTGTGATATGGTGCATTATAATGCTGGAAGTAGCCATTAGAAGATGGGTAATTTGTGGCCATGAAGGTATGCGCATGGGTCAGCAACAATACTCAAATAGGCTGTGGCATTCAAGCGATGACTGACTGGTGTTAACTGGCCCAAAGTGTGCCAAGGGCACATTCCCCACATCATTACACCGCCACCAGTCTGGACTGCCGACAAATGGCAGGTTGGGTCCATGGATTCCTACTGTTGGTGCCAAATTCTGACAATCTTTTTCTACAGTCTTTGTGCCTCAGCAGAAATCGAGATCAATTAGACCAGGCTATGTTTTCCCAGTCTTCAACTGTCCAGTTTTGATGAGCCTGTGCCCACTGTGCTTTCTGTTCTTGGCTGACAGAAGTGCAAACCAACGTGCTCTTCATCTTTTGTAGCCCATCTGCCTCGAGGTTTGATGTATTGTGCATTCTGAGATGCTTTTCTGCTCACCACAATTGTAGAGTGGTTATCTGTGTTATTGTAGCCTTTCTGTCAGTTAGAACTAGTCCAGACATTCTCTGTTGACCTCTCTCATGAACAAGGTGTTTCCATCTGCAGAACTGCCACTTACTGGATGTTTTTCTTTATTTTTCAGATCAGCACTAATAGTTGTTATGATGATGGATGAGATACTTATGTTCTGGCAGCATTATTTAAAGCTTTGAAAGCATAATTAGAATGAACTGGAATCAACATGTATTATGTATGTGAATCCGGTTGATTTCAACTGGCTTCACCTCGTACAGCATCAGAAACACTTTGCTTGCCTATGTGATGAAGGATATTTGACTGAAACATTCCTGTTTTGCTGGGAACTTTTAATTAACTTTTACTACACCTACTATTATTACTGAAGTACACTACATTTCTTCATACGTTTTGTAGGTCGGGTCACCTGTAAATGCTCAGTGGCAAGATAAATGAAATCTCATGTTGCAAACTGTTTAATCAGTAGAAAATAATATGGACCATTCTGCACAGACAGTTATTGCTATAAATAGTTTTAAATTTTTTGGTCTACTGAAGTACAGTTTAAATGGAACAAGAAACTTAATCAATGTCTCCTATCCATCAATATTTGCTTCTGTTTACCAACAACTTTATAATTGGACAATCATGGTATCTCAACAGGTACACAAAGATGAAGACTGCGACCAACATTTACATCTTTAATTTGGCTCTGGCAGATGCATTGGCCACCAGCACACTGCCGTTCCAGAGTGCCAAGTATCTGATGAGGACCTGGCCTTTTGGGGAGCTGCTGTGTAAAACAGTCATTGCTATTGACTACTACAACATGTTCACCAGTATCTTTACTCTGACAATGATGAGTGTAGACCGCTACATCGCTGTGTGCCACCCAGTGAGAGCTCTAGATTTCAGGACGCCCGTCAAAGCAAAGATCATCAACGTCTGCATCTGGATCCTGTCATCTGCCATTGGTATTCCAATCATGATCATTGCTGTAACAAGAGTGACGGACAATGGTAAGTTTTTTCTGAAGCTGATCTGATAATGTCAGTTACAAGCAATAAGAATTTAGTAGTGTTTTTTTTATCAATAGAGCAGTAGAGAGTATATTGACCATGCTTGAAATGGCATGAAAAAGAAACCTTGAGAGCCAAAATCATCTTAAGGGACATAAATGAGAACAGGAGATGTAGTAACTGAAGTTCAGTGTGGATACTAGGACCAAAAAGCAAAAATATGGAGTGGCACATTTACATGAGCCTGGTTTAGAGTTGCATTAAAGCGCACCTATTATGGTTTTAAAACGTGCCTAATTTTGTTTTAAAGGTCTCATAGAATAGATTTACATGCATCCTTTCAGAGAGCATACTCTGCTCTGATTGGTCAGATGTCCCAGTCTGTTGTGATTGGTCTACCATTGTCAGCGTGTGTCGGGAAAAGGAAACGCCCATTACCGTTTCAGCTCAATCTGGAAAAAAACTTAAGACCAGAGGCGGGGCTATTTGTTACAAACCTATGTAGGTTTGTACAGGAAGTAAGTCTGGAATTACTAATGACTCATTTCAGCCGTTCAGAATCGGTTCCTTCTTTTGGGAGTCAATAACTCAGTTTGTTGTGCTCTTTGATATTTGAAACTTTGCAGACTTTCTACATTCACAAACAGCTCTATAGCACACTACATGAAAGGTAATGTTTGAAAAACCATAATAGGTGCCCTTAAAATTTTTTAAATAATACCTATAACACTGTAATAAAGTCACTGAATCATTGCCCTAGCCATTTAAGGATTATGCACATAATTTACACACTTACTCCTTAGATCTAAACCAAGTTTTTGTGAGACAAACTGCATTAAAACTGTAATGCGTGATAATTATATTGTCAATTACTGTTTTATTTGTGAAAAATCATGCATGTAGTAGATCTACCTTTAGATTAAATATACTGGCAGTGTAAATGGGTTAATGGAACAGACTAACAAGATACAGGTTTTCTGTATTTTTGCTTAATGAAGGCATTGCCTACATGTGAGCACCAAGACATGTTCATATACTCACCTATTTCCCAGTAGTCATTGTGAAGTCTTGTTCTATGGTTTTATTTTCATTACAATAAAAAGGCTGCAGGCTAAATAGCAAGAAAATAAAAACACCTCCCTACCATTAGGGATGGCACCAACTTAATGGGTGAGGCCAGTTTAGCCTCAAACTGAAGGAAATATCAACAAACATACATCTGTAAAAATATTGTTACTGAATATCCCATCTTTCCTTAGGTAAAATCATCTGTATGCTGAAATTTCCCGACCCTGAAAGGTATTATGACAATGTGACGAAAATGTTTGTGTTCATCTTTGCCTTTGTGGTGCCTGTTTTGGTGATCTCAGTCTGCTATGGGCTGATGATCCTGCGGCTGAAAAGTGTACGCATGCTCTCTGGTTCCAAAGAGAAAGACAAGAACCTGCGCCGCATTACCCGTATGGTGCTGGTAGTGGTGGCAGCCTTCATCATCTGCTGGACTCCCATCCATATCTTCATCATAATCAAGACCTTCATAGAGATTGACCAGAAGAACCCACTTGTGATCATCAGCTGGCACTTGTGCATTGCTCTGGGCTACATGAACAGCAGCCTAAACCCAGTCCTGTATGCTTTCCTGGATGAAAACTTCAGGAGATGCTTTCGAGAATTTTGCCTGCCCTTCCGCTCTCACATGAACCAGAGCAGCTTTTCCCAAGGCCGCAACACCACCAGGGAACCTGTCTCAGTCTGTGGTATAGCAGATTCAGTAAGAAAGCCCACATGACTAGTGCTGGTCCAGGGATCACCTGGACAACCAAATAGAAACCAACATGACCTACAGTCTGAGTGCACTCAAATCTCCACCACTGAGTTCTGAGTCACCCCTTATGAGACGTAGGGTGCAGTATAATCTCTTGTTGATTTTGGTATGACTTTTTATTCTTATAAAATCTAATTAAATTCCTAACTCAGTGTAAATCCTACAAATTTTGGACAAGATCAAGTTGGAATTATAGACCCCTTAACAGTCAGCCCAATAATCATTCCTTGATGATATATACACTATATGGACAAAAGGTTGTGGACACCTGACCATAACACTCATGTGCTTTATGAATATCTCATTCCAGACTTAGTCCCGCTTTATAATAACCTCCACTCTTCTGGGAAGGCTTTCCACTAAATGGAGTGTGGGCATTTGTGCTCATTCAGCCACAAGAGCATTAGTGAGGTCAGGCAATGATTTTGGGTGAGGAAGTGTGGGGAATGTCAGCATTGCACTTCATCCCAAAGGTGTTCAATGGGGTTGAGGTCAAGGCTCTGTCCAGATGATTCAAGTTCTTCTACACCAACCTTGCTAAGCCATGTCTTCGTGGACCTCACTTAGGCAGAGTAGGCAATCACCTAGGGCCTCGGGCCTTGTAGGCGGGGCCTCCATAACCATAACATCCCTATATGCTAGTCCACCAATCAAGATGGGCAGCAAAAGACTAGGCTCTTTGTCCATTGGATATATTGTCACTTACCTGTCCACCACATCGCACACATTCAACAACAAACAAAATGACAGAAAAATTTAGATTTTCCAAAAATAAGTAAGTAATAATTGGTGACAGGCTGTTGAATTATTAGAAAAATAATGCGCACCCAAGGTGGCAATGCAGCCACAAGGCACAACAGAAGCTTGATCCATTGATATGCAGTTATTGGAGATAACAATCCCCTGGCATATCAATGGCTGAAGCCTCCGTTACTATCTCTAAAATTATGTTTTGGAATTAGCAATAGAGGCTTGAGATGGGGTGCGTAATAAATTAGTTCCACACACGAGCGTTTTAAGGACAAAAACCTGACAAATGTCTTGAAATAAAACATCTGAGCAATTTCATGAGGTGTGGCAACTGTGGTATAAGCGGAATCATTTTCTCCGGTCTGTTGAATTATTAGAAAATAATGCACACCCGAGGTGTAATGGTCACTCTGTGCATTATTTTCTAATAATTAAACGGCCCGTCTTCAATTATTCCTTACTTAAAGAAAACCTTCAAATCTTCAAACAGGTTTCATAGTTGAAGAGATGACTTGCTGTCAAACTGCAACAGAGAAATTATGACGACAGTGAGACTGGATTGAAGAAATTTGTCACAGTGAAATCATATTTTTAACTGTGTAAATAATGACTCTTAATTTGAATCTCTGTACTGGTCAAAGCTGGTTGATGTCCCATTTTATCGTAAGGCATAAGAGACTATTGAAATGGAAACAAAGAAATACACCATCATATGCACAAACAAACAAAAACTGGTTCAAGTGTCTACAATGCCTTTAGTTGTCATCTACACATCTCTTAGATTAATGAGACTTTCTGCACAATGGACTTTTGCATGCATACTAGAGTGCCACTATTGTTGCTGAGATGATTTATGTCTCCAGGACACTTTTCATCACAAAAGCAAAACTGGAGTACAGACAATGAAGAGAACTAAATATAAATTAGTCATATGTAGGCCAGACTGCAGAAGCAAACCAGTGGCTCATGCAGTGTTGCTTTGAGTGCCTTACTGTGGCTGGAGAGAAGGAAAATTAGTAAGTCTTACAAGCTACTATCTGCACAGTAACAGGCACAATGCTCAATTTCAGTAAAATCATTTTTAAAAAATGCTGTCACTGAAATTCCAACTTATGTTTATGCCAACCACAGACACATTTGCAATGTTACAAACTAAAACCTGCCTGTGGGCCACTTCATTGTTAAAACCATTTATTCTATTTCTTTTTCAGTAGATGTTTGTATACATGTGACTGTGAATACAATGAAAGAAATGTAGTGAAAGCAAATGTTGGATGCAAGTCAAATATTATTCTAATTACATGTATTTGGTGACAGTTTCTGTGTGGTAAAAGTACTTTTGATATTTTCCCAAGTATTTTAATGAGTTTAGTGCCAGTCGCAGAATGAAATGAGAAGTTGATGCAGTGTTCAACATCTATTCATGTGCTGCTTTTTGGTAATGTGGCTTTCGATTGTAGTGTTTTTCATTCTGAGTATTCAAACGTCCTCTGCCAAACATGTACAACTTCAGTACGAGGCCTTACTTCTTCTGCATCTACATCAATTGGAACTGAATTATAATAACTACAGTGTTGGAATTATATTCTGAACATTTATATATTTTGTTGGACCCTTTTGTGTATTTATGAAATATTGATGAAATGTGTGTTGTTTTGTGATATAAATCATAAAGCATTAATTATTGTATAAATGACAAGGAGATAGCCGTTTTGCTAATGTATTCAGAGATGGTTCAGATGGTTCAGAGATGTATTTACAAGAATAAATCTAAATATAATCCATGAATTAGATTTTTTTATTTTTATTTAAGTGTTAATATAGGTACTTTGTAACTTGATCCCATAAATAACAAGAAAGCTGGACATCAAAACCAATTTCTAGAGAAATTTAAATTCTTATTATATTAAAAAGAAAAAAAAAAGAACTATAAACAGTTCAAAGAAACGATGGATAAGATGTTGATACCTTAAGAACTGGTCGATTGGAGGTGGCTACCCAAGACTTTTACCATAGGTCCGTCAGTAGGGAATTCTTGTTAGTGCATCCATCCATCCATTTTCCGCTTATCCTACACAGGGTCACAGGGAGCCTGGAGCCTATCCTAGGGGATACGATGCAGGGGACACCCTGGATGGGTTGCCAACCCATTGCAGGATAAAAAATAAAAAAAATTTTTTTTTAAATCACACAAATACTTGCCGACAAATTCACACACTACAGACAATTTAGAGATGCCAATCAGCCTACAGCGCATGTCTTTGGATTGGGGGAGGAAAGTGGAGTACCTGGAGGAAACCCCCAAAGCAAGGGGAGAACATGCAAGATCTGCGCACACCAGGGGTGGTGGTGGGGGGGGGGGACGGTTCCAAACATGATCAAGGTATATTTTAAGGGTATTTGAGACAATGGGTAATAAGAACTAGACACTTGTTGGCAGTCGAGGCATCCCTATCAACGCTGTTGGTGTTTACTTTAAAATAAGAGCATCTACCAAGTAATGGAGATGGATCGGTCAGGTTACGAGATTTGTTTTTACCATGGCAATAAAGGAGCCAATTAATGGTTAAATTCAATGGTGTAGGATCACTTTTTTTTGGACAACTAAATTATGACATTTAATAGCATATCTAATGATAGCAGACCTTATGCTCATAAATGAGATTAAAAAAAGCCATCAACAGAAGGGAATAAATGTACTTGCATGGTACATGTACAATTAGAGAGCATTAAGTGAGAAAGTACCAAAACACTTTAACTGATGCAATGCTAATTGCATTATATCGTTTTAAACCAGGTATAAGACAGTCACATTAAAACCATAATGTAATTCAAACATCATGTAATGGGTTTTACCTTCAAAGGCTTGATCCTATTTTCCTCAAGGATTTGAGTGCTGTTATACAAGAGCATGTCGGAGAGCAGAGCTGTTTTTCTCTCGCTGACATTGTGCACATGAGAGAGAGAGAGAGAGAGAGAGAGAGAGAGAGAGAGAGAGAGAGAGAGAGAGAGAGAGAGAGAGAGAGAGAGAGAGAGAGAGAGAGAGAGAGAGAGAGAGAGAGAGAGAGAGAGAGAGAGAGAGAGAGAGAGAGAGAGAGATAGATAGATAGATAGATAGATAGATGCCTTCAACTCCTTTCAGCAGCAAATCCTGCACATCACATTACATAGTCTTTTAGATAGCAAAGACAGAAACACTGATGAAAAGACTGTCAGCAGGACATCACTTTACTATAGCAAAACATACTGGTTTTATCAAACTGAATAGACACAAGGGAGACAATATAAATATCATGCCATCTAGTCCGATTTTTATGGTTTTTAAGAATTCTGGGATGATAAAAAAATAACCTGGTCCCAAAACACCAGAATGCCTTGTCAGATTTATTCAAAGAACATTTTTGTAAAATTCACATTGTACAACAGATGGGAAAATGCAAAAGTGAACAACAATGAAAAGCCAGTAATTTTTCCAAAAACAAAACAAAACAAACAACACGATTAAGTCTGGGGAGAAAAACTTTAAGACAATGCTAATGAGTTGTGAAAATCCTGTTATAGAAATGTCAACATACATTATACACCAGCTCAGCTAAGTCAAGCATCACCATGCCCACTTCAAGCATAAAAGACTGACTATATGATGATTGGTAGGAACCGTGTCCAATCAGGAGAGTGAAAATGTGCGCGTAAATAAATGGAAGCAAGAGAGTGACAATGAATCCAATATTATACTACAAAAGAACAAAAAAAAATTCAATACAATGGATTTAATAGCTTATTTCTTGCTGAACAAGTAAAGAATTTAATTTTCTAATTAGAAGGTGAAACTTACTGAATGACAAGCAGACAATT